>NW_007247356.1:417400-452400 GCF_000164805.1 Carlito syrichta
AGCGTCCTAGATAAGTTTCTTCTCTAAGTCCTTTGGCAATGCCTAAGACAAGAAAACAACTGAGGGCAGTTTCATTCTTCTATTAAGTCTTTCTATAGTTCTCCACAATTGACATTTTTTTCTGTATCTTCTGAAAGCTTTTATGATTTTTATAAAGGGAATGAAGCAATATAGATTCTCACTATAGATGCCTTTGCTATTTTTAAACATTAAAATTATTTCTTACAATATATTATAGTTTAAGTTTATCCCTGACAGATGGTTATAACATGAAGAGTGAAAAGCATTAGTAATTTTACATATTTAAGCTACCGTGGGAAATTAGCAACTTTGTGAAAATTGAAAAATTCATTTCCTAATGCGATTTAGGCAAGGCTGCACGGATTTTCACTAAATAATATAAAGCAAATTAGAGAGATAAAAGCAAAACTCAGAGGTGGTAAACAGAATCATATTGAAAGATGTTTTGAACAATAACTTAACTATTTAAAAACCAAAACTTTTAAACCTTGTTCTATCATTTTAAAACTAGAAAGTATTACTTAATTCTCATTTGATGAGAATAAATAATTGGATGTAGCTATTATTACTATTAGGATTTGATCAATGTATTTAGAAATGATAACTGATATCAAACTGATTTTTAAGGTTTAAAGGAAAAGCAATTATGAGAATGCTCAGTAGCATAATTCATGTACCGAATGTACCATAGTTTCTTCAGTTTTTTTACTCTATTAAGTTTTTCTTTTATGTCTACTTGCAATAAATACTGTTTGGCTACTCTAGAAGCACATCTAAGTGATTAGCTGAGTAAATCAGATAGTTCACTTCAGAGTAAAGAATGCTTTAAATTTTAGCATAATTGTTACTGAAACTTTGTCAATTGTAAAGCCTTTATTTTATTTAATTTGGTTACAGAATTTTGTGTGTGACTGAAAACCATTTTTTCTTTTCTATTTCTCTCTACAGAAAGCTGACCTTGCAGTTGCTCCACTGGCTATTACCTATGTTCGAGAGAAGGTCATCGATTTTTCCAAACCCTTTATGACACTTGGAATAAGTATTTTGTACCGCAAGCCCAATGGTACAAACCCAGGAGTCTTCTCCTTCCTGAATCCTCTCTCCCCTGATATCTGGATGTATATTCTGCTGGCTTACTTGGGTGTCAGTTGTGTGCTCTTTGTCATAGCCAGGTAACATGCTCACTTTTGTGATTTTTTTGGCAATTGTTACCTCCTTTATCTAACTAATAATTGTCAAAAGTCACAATCATTTTTACTTCTTCTGTTCTTTATTTCCCACGGGGTGCTGAAGAATAATGAATTTAAGAGTCATATCCACTTATTAAAATGCACTATGCTGCCTTTTTAGGCAGAAAGCATGCTGGTTGTGTCAGTAAGCTATAAGTTTTGTAGGGTTTATTGGTTTCTTATTCAGAATCTAAAAGCAGTCCAAATCAATGTGATAAAAGAATCATTGCCTCACTTTGAAGACTTCTGTTGAACCAGAATAGTATGTTTTACTAATTTGAATTAATAATTCATTCATAAGAAAAAACAAAGTAATAAAATTTAAAAGGAGACTTATTTGTAAGGAACCAAGGCTAATTTATAATAAGCATTCTAAATCTAAAAAGATCACCATGGTATTCTACAATAAATTTGTTATTTTTTTTACAAAATAAATATTACTTTTTAAAAAGTGCCTTATTGTAATTTATATGTAGGGTATGTCTGAAGTCATAGGATTAGAAAACAAAATGTCTAATTGAAAAATACACAGGTTTAAATTTTTATAATGGTCTTTAAAATCTATGATATACCTCAGTCTATGTTGAATTAGTTACATTATTGTTCCTCTTAGACGTGGATATTTGTAATTTTTATTTATGCTTACTTCACTTTCAAACTTTTAATTGATAGATCATTTCAATATGATTTAGTTTACTTTTGCATTAATTAAGAAGATTAGAACTATACCTCATGATTCCAACCCCTATTGTTACTCTAATGACATTGAGTCAGACCATGTATTCATTATGTTCTTTGAATTTTTACATTTCATCAAATACTAAAAAGATATTTCTGAATAAATAATAAATTAGAATTCTACAAATAATTTCTCATGTTTATAAAAATACGTATAGTGTATAACTGTATATATGTTTTTATGCCTCTAATAAAAATTATATATGCAGTATCATTTCAATTACATTACATAAATTAGTTTGATGAATTTATCATTAAGAATATTTGTCCTTCTTCGAACTCATTTTCTTCCCAATGAAGTCATGTATTTTTTTCTAGTAGTAAAAAAAAAAAAGTTTAGTTTATTCTGTGAAAAAGAAACATAAAATCAATGACAGAAGTAGCATAATATTTTTATACCTTTACATTTTTGAAATATTTACACAGATTTTTAAATATATTTATACTTAATTATTATGCACAGTTTTACTTTTTCACCTAATTGATATAATATTAATACTTGAATCCTTCAAATCATTATCATTTGCATTTGTCTGAAAATATATATAGGAATCATGTAGTCATATAGCATTTGAAACTGTACAGTAAACTTTTGGGGTTCTCCCCCCCCATAATGAAGATTTGGAGTGTGAAGTTCCTAAACTTTTAGCTCCAGCTTTTTCTATATTCTGTGAAAATAAAACAGTCTTCTAATTTTTTAGCATCTTTGGGCCAGTGACAACTTTCTTATAGTGACAAACATAGCCACTCTATTTTATATGTGTTCAGAGAAATATGTCCAACAGTTTCAGCTTAAGTAATGCAATGGCCAAGTAACTCCACGGCCAGCCCACAGGCCAAATAGAAAAATAAATACTCCAAAGCATAGAGAAAGCCTTCCTTGATGTGTACCTATATCTCTGTTCCTTCTTAATCAAAGAAACTAAAGTACTCAGGAGGGGTGTAAATAAGACTTAGAGGAAGATGTCATGAGACAGCTCTGAGGCATTAATCAAGTGTGGACATAAATGGAGCTGACTTAAGTCTAACAGTAGTTTTTTAGATATTTTAGACTCTTGGGCTACTTCAGTTTGTATTAGGGATCTTAAATATTTATAATTTTCTACACCCAAATCTTTTGAAATCAGATTCAAAGCAAATACAGAAACATCTGGATTCTTTTCCAGTTTAAAAAAGTGCGCTTGCAAATGGAGGTTTTTTAGATTAGATATGTACTTATCTAAGTTTTAAAAATATTCCTATAGCTCTCACTTTGATAAACCATCATAAATAACATCTGTATAATTATGTTAGCCTGTATTGATTATATATAGAAGAAATACATTTATGCCATCCTGTTTGAAAACAGCCATTTTGGAATGTTACTTTTATATTTTGTTGTTAGTTATTAAATGAATAGATTTGAAAATGATCCTATTTCAGCTTCTTATTTATTTAAAAACATATTGTCTCGTATACTTAAAAAATTTAAGTATAAACGTATTTATTGGCAAATTAATACATATTCTATTAATAACGTTAGATGAACTATATTAAGTAACACATTATATTAGAGATTCTTGGCAAAGTAATGCATAATATAACAATAAATATTTTATATATTTTCTCAGATTATGTCATTCAATTCTCAATCTTAAAATAATCTTGTTTAAAAATCTTTCCAAATTAAAAAAAACTGAAAGATCAAATAGAAAGAGAACCCTTTGAATACAATTTAAAATTTGAAATCTGAATATCCAAAATCAAATGAATTTGTGTAATTAAGATCTACTCTAACATGGTATTGAACTCTTGCTACTATAATAGAAAGTTGTGATATGCAAAAGCAGATAAAATGTCTAAGTTTCAACTGTATAACTTAATCCCCTTTCTAATTTAAATAGCTCACAATATTTGTTAGAATTTAAAATACATGTATTTTAATCTACCTTTAGCATTTAGATTCTACCTATTGGATAGAAATTATGTCTTAAGTCATATAGTGATCAGTGATGAACTCATTGACATCATTGTTGATGTCATAATAAATATGGTATTTTCTTTATCTTTCTGTATATCTTTAATCTCCATAACAATTACATATAAAAGAAAGACAAATTCTGTTTAAAAAGAACTTTAGATTCTTGTTTTCACGACAGAGTGAGAGTCCAACTCAAAAAAAAATCACAGAAACAAAGGTTGCAAATGATTATCACTTTAATAACAGAATTCATGTTATTAGAAGTTATGTAATATTGAATTTTAAGTGATCATGTAATAACTACGTATGATTGAAAACAATTTATCTCAAAACTGAAAACTAAATTATAATAAATTATTTAAGTATTGTCAACATGTTTAATCATTATTATTTTTACCATTGTTTTTGTCATCATCTGATATTGTTCCTATTATTATGCTTAAAATTAATGTTCTGTATCTTCCTAACCAGGAAGCTGCAGCTTCAATTTGTTTTGTTTCCACTTTAATTATTCCATCAATCATTCACTCATTTAGCCAAATATTTGTAGAATCTTTACTAAGCACTAATTAGTTCCCATAAAATATTAAGAATTAATTTGTATCTCAGCTAATTATTAATTTATGTAACAGATATCTATTGAGTACCTGTAATGTGCTAAGAATTGTACCAGATACTTAAGTTCAAGAACAAACACAATGTAATGTGTTCTTTTCATTGATAAACTCACAATCAGTGCGTATATCTGACAATATTTATTGCCCTTGAATAAATTTATAAAAAGATTTGATAACTGTCCTACATTTTAAAATAAATGCTATATATTTAACATATATTTTCCTACAAAATGACTTGAAATATATATTTCATAAAGCTGTAAAGGAACTAGTACATTAGACAGACTACTAGTAATCATTAGACGGCTAGTTTAGAAACTTATGGCATATTTGCTCTATCATCATATCAGTAACACTAATTTTATGACAAACTAAAATCTAATAATTGTTGCTAGAATTTATTATTTTAAACCATATTTAAATGATGATACCTTTAAAAATTACACCTCATCTTTACATTTAAGAAAAAAAAATCTAAGAATAGTGAATAAATATTTTAAATGTATTTAATCAAAATTAAGAAGAAAATACATGGTGTTATCTTTTTTTTTTGTCTTGGTATGGTTTTATATTTTATGGCCTCTTGCAAGCAATTGTATTATTATAGCCTAATGACATAATCAGCATGCTCACCTGAGTTAGCTAAGAGTGCCTATTTAAGAATAAAGATGAAACTTGAATAGTGCATATTCTAGACATAGAATGACCTTATTCCAAGTATCCTAACATTAGCTGCTGGTTGACAGAGGAGAAGAAATCTTGTCTATGATGGTTTCGTACTTAGTCCAGATTTGCCCCTAAATATTTCTCCCTCTTTTGCTTTCTCTTTTGACCTAGGTATATTATTATTGAGATGGTAGTTAGACATATAAAAGTCTGGTCAGGGCACCCACCTTATTACACTGATAATAAGACATCTTTCACCTTGCTTCAAATATTTATTTTATTAAACAAAATATACTATTGATACAGTAGATACTATTTATAAAGAGTCTTTATAAATCCCCATATATTTTAGATTTTTTTTTCTTTTAACCATTGATACCTCCAAGACAACTGAGCTGTTCTGAAATTCAGCATGTAAATCTTGGTCTAGTTTTCTTAGTAGACTGCTGTACAGAGATGAGTATCTGAGGATCAAACCTAAAAAAAGGGGGTAATGGCATATTCATTTTTCTCCAACGAGATTATTGTAATCTTAACAACTATTGCATATTTTATTCTGAAATTTGCATTCTAAAATAAAATACAAATAAACTTTGGACAAAGAAAATAATACTATACTAAATTTTGTAATATAAATACTATTGCATGAAAATTTCTTAGGCAACATAAATGAACAAATGAATATGATCAAATACAAGAAAAAGGTTAAAGGAAGCCAAACAACAATAACTAACCTGACTTTCTTAGCTAGAACAGCAAATCAAAGAATATCCAATGTATTACATGAATAGTATTAATTTTTCTAAGTTAAGAAGGATACAGGAATTTATTGTGTATTTTTATATTTAATTGCCTTGCATGATTTTTTAGAATATTGTAACATTACCTATTATATTAATGGATTAGGCAGCAGGAGATGGTCTCCCTAGAATCAGCTCAATGATTTATTGTTACAGTGACCACCAAGACTATCTTGACATATGTTTTGGCTCTAACATGGTCTGTGGTCACAAGATGGTGAGGCTATTGCCTTCCTGAGAGTTCCTATATTTTAAAAAATATGCTGTATTTCTCTTCAAGCTCAGAGGTAAAGATTGTCTAAACATAGTGTTTTTAAAGGTTTGACTGACTTTAGAAAACCGTATCCAATGTACTTGCCCTAACAACTTTGATCTCAGCTCCAGACTAGTGTGCAAAAGCTTTTATATTCCTGTCACAACGATAAGTGGCATTTAATGTATGGTAAAGGGCAGCAATGAATTATTATGCACTTAAAAATGGATAACTGTTTTGTTGGGATGTTCAATGTTAAACTAATCTTCTGTCAAAAGGACTGTTGTCACATTAAAATGAAATGCCAACTTTGTTGAGTGCCTTTACCACCAATTTGCAAACTTTTTACTTGGTAAACCATTTCCATTTTACTTTTCCATAACATAATTTTAGGTCTATTTTACTTTTACTTTTAACATTATATTTTTACCGAAGTAAATTGCAGGAAAGCCTGTATGTTATTTCTCTTCTTCACTTAGTGATTTTCCTAATATTTACTGAAAATTTGGTTTTAAATAAGTGCTGTTCTTCTAATATGCCTGTCACATATGAGAGCGATTGTTAACATTATGATTTAACAAATATTTATCTAAGTTATGCACTTGAAAGTCAACATTGATTACAACTAGCTGCACTTTCAAACTAAGAATTAAAATCTTTCCATGGAAGATGAGTCTACTTCTGCATTAAACATTTTTTCCCCTCAATTGTTATTTGGTAATTCCATATAAAATAATGTACCTCTTTATTTTTAGCGCTTCCAACAGTGTTCATGGTTGTGAAGTATACATGGAGTCACCAACCCAGAGAAAATTATTAGTTTTGTGTCATTATTGAAAACAAGCCAATTGAAACTAAGTTGAATCAATGATGTCTTTTCAGCTGTGGTAAATATCGTATCTAGGTAAAAGAGGCAGTAGAGATCTTGACTGAAATTATCTGCCTGGGACAAAGAAGAGAATACAATCATCTGAGTAGAAATTAAGTTTACTTTCCACCTCTCAATTTTATAATTTCTCTAGAAAATCACAAAAATAAAAGACTGTACAAAATTGAGTACGACAAAGGCAATTTAAAATTAATGTGGGTTTTTTTTCTTTACATATTTTTATTTTAGAGATGTGGGGTGCAATTCAGGGTTTAGGTATACAAATGTTCATTATGCAGGCACCCTTGTTAATGAGGTTTTTTTTTTTCTGTAATCCAATGCTTGTTGGCATTTTATTTTAAAAATAATTGTATTTGAGAATTTTGTAGAAATTTCTACAGTCCTATCTAAACTATTTCGCCCATAAAAATTATTTTTTTCTTTGATTGTCAGGTCCAGATTAAGTATAAATACTAAAGTAGAAGTTTGGTGGCACCATTTTTATATTTCGGATTATCTGGATACATTTTTTGCCTATGTGTCTTTCCTTGATTCCATCACCAGAGTTTGAATTGAAAGTCTCCTGGGAGCAACAAGCCTGCCTCTCTCTAGTCATTTTAAGCGTATCCACTCGATAAATATCTTGGTCAATGAGCTTCTTAGAACATGGCCATCTTATGATCATTTGTTTTCATTTATAAGTTCTGAAATATCTAGTTCAATAAGTCACAAAAATTAGCTATGGCAATTTACGGTGTGTAGGGTGACTTTATGAGACACAAGAATGCTAAAAACTTAAAATTCAATGTTTATTACATTGTTACATATGCTACAAAACATGGCACCTGTGTTTAATGAATCCTTTATGGAACATGTAATTATATTTTACACACACACATACATCTCCCGATGAGAAGTGGCACTTTTATAAAAAATTAATATTTTTTGAAGATTTGTAAAATGGGGAGTAATTTCTTTGTTGGCAGTTGCCACCGTATCTCTTATCCGTTTATTATTAGCAAATTCAGGCTGAGAAATAAATAGGACAAGAACAATATTACCAATGTCTTCTCTTTTTTGAAAGAAAATTTATTTTTTCTTTTTTTATGGATCTTAAAAAATAAGGTTTTTGAGGTTTCTTTTAAGAACCAGCAAGATAAGTAGCCAACCATTTTTTATCAACAAAGGCACTTTATAAAATGATTTTCTTTTCTTGGTAGCTACACTTTTTTATAGCTATAGAATATTGTGAATTGCTTGTAAGAAGCCACCTTGGTTGGTCTATGGTAATTCTCAAAACAAAACATTTCTGTTTTCCATAGCCACTGAAGAAAACAGTCCCATTGGTCTTTTCAGGAGGTTTCTCAGTCAACCTAAGAAAGATCTTTTCAATCTGAAACTATCTCAGGAAAGTTAGTGGCTTTTTGAAAAATTGTATTTTTAATAGAATATTTAAATCACAATGTCTGGTCAAAAGAGATCAAAGCTTTTATATGAACATGTACATTGAAACAGTGGAATCATGCAGGAAGCCAGTAAAATAAAGATAAGAAATAAAGACATGCTCACTATGTTTTATTTTTCTTCCTGTATGTCTTCATACAATGATTGAGAGTACTGTGCTTATAAAAAGGCAATTGTCTTGATCAATGCAGAGAAATAGGTCAGTGCTTTTTAAATGGCTAACATGACACCTAAATTACTAGCATTTGTATTGGATAAAGCTGTCTTTTACCATAGATTCTTCCATGTAAGGGTTCTTTCAGATGAATGTTTTCCTGTAAAGCCTTGTCATGGAAGTGGTGGGTCAGGTTGGGCAAATTATTCAGAGAAGAGGAAAAACAAAACTAACACATATTGCCAATCAACAGTGACCAGGTTATATCTGAGAACTATAAAAAAATTAATTTATTATCTTTTTTTGGTAATTGTGGATTTTTATAACTTGATTTGGTAACTGTGTATTTTATAACTTGATTAAGGAATAAATACATATATGTCATTCTCAAAATCCTCCCTCACCACAAATGAGATTAGAAGAGTTTTCTCTTTGTTTAATGTTATCATAGTTAAACTTTTAAATTCCAATTTCTTATGCAGAAGAAGGTTATTCTAAGGAAAACGTGAATTTAGAAGAAAACAGAAAACATATTTAGAAAAGGAACATTCTACTTTTTTATTTCCAAGATTTTTGGAAAATAACGTTGACTATCTTTTGATTTTAAAAAGAATACTCTATTAAATCTTTTTACTACGTAGCAGTATATTGCTTTGCAATACAGGTAATTCACTGGAAAAATTATTAGCTACATTTTAGAAGTGTGTCTTTCTTTTTAGTCTACAGGTAAGAAAGCTTATAAACTATTTTTAATCACTTGGAAACCTAGACAAGAGACATTAACAAGCCACATGTGCAGATTTTCCTTATAAACCTATTCTCTGAAAATGCTAACACTTTTTTTTCCTGGAAATTATTAGGTGAATTTAGTAAAGGAGTGGAACCACATTGTGAGTTTTTCTGGAGACTAAAATGGTATTAGTATTGATTTGATTTTTTTATAATACATGGACGGGAGAGAAATATCAATATTCAATGAAAATGTATGACAAAATTTTTAGAGGTAATTTATGACTATTTTTTCATACTAAGTAAAACAATGCAGTCTATCCAAATAATTAATGAGTAGGAGATATAGTGTCATCAACCAGTGTAACTTCATTCATTAGAGCATGTCACAACACCTTAATTGCTATAATTTTTTACATTTCATTACATAATTACATCATTCAAGTTAAATTGTTTCCATATCAATCCTGTTGGGTATTCATATATGGAAAGAAAGTTGTTGCTTTTTTTGTTGTTTAAGGAAAAATATCATGACTCTTCCAAATAGTAATGAGAATTTCACTATATTTGAATAGAAAGAACATGATTGCATCTAATATGTATATAAACAGAGCTAGTGAAACAAATGACCATGCAAACTATTCTATTGACTTTCAATATCTATACTTCTAGGTAATGTTTTCATAAATAGGAACACTACAGGAACATAGCTATCTGTGTTAGAAATTTGTTGATTTTATAAATATTTTTGAAATTTTGTTTGGAAGCCCAGAAATTAACCTTTCATTTCTTATAACAAATAATCTTATTAAGTCATTGTACACTTCTATATCTTAAAACTATAGCGATTATTTCTATTTTATTTAACATACATCGATTGAAACAAGGTTTTAGTTTTAATATTTTCTGGCTCATATAAAGGTTGATTTTTTCCTTTTTCCCAGCCTGGATATAACATAGTTTGTGGTATTCTTTATGAGAAATGTTTAATCCTAAATTAATTATTTTAAAACATTTCCCATTCTCATGTGCTCATGACTACACCCAAGATGATAAATTTCAGTGGGTAAATTTACAATAGACTTTCCTATTAAATGGATGGATTTAATATTTGAAGCAAAGGTGAAATTGTAGGTTTTCAATGTTACTGGCATGATAAACATTACAAACAGAATAGGGCTACAACTGTCATCTAAGTTGGTTCAGAATATGCACCTGAATATTACTTTAACGTAATAAAATTAGGTAAGTGTTTCCCTGCTTCCCTTACTATTACTGGTATTGAGAATGGGGGGTGCTGGGAGGTGTATTTCAAGATAAGTTTAGCAGTTCACAAAACTGAAGATATGGTTTGGAAACTGATACTAATAAAGTGATTTTACAAAACAAAAATTGATAAATAGTGAATATTTTGCTTATAGATGAAGATGCAAAAACAAGATTCATATACATTGATTTCAAAATGTTTCTATTTCTCCATCAATTTTAAAGTAGAGCTTTGATTGTTTGTAATTAGGAAGATATTACAAATAATGATTTTCAATTTTTACCTGTCAAGACCTTAAAAATATTTATTTTGATAGTTCTGTTTGAATATTTTAGTTGCAAACAAAATTAATGATTTCCAAACATGCTTCAGTTGTTTTAGCTAGTAAACTGTATATAGAGTGCATACACATAATTTTTAAATATTTTATTGATTTGTTTGTTATGATAGATTGTCTATATTTTAAAAATACACTTCCAACTTTTTCTGTTGGAAGAATAGAAAGCCCACAAGTCATTAAGCTTTGTGAAAGATGTCACAAAACATTATAGTTTAAAAAAGCTACGTGCTTTGCATGATTGTGGTAGCTGAAGTTTGCTATTTTTATAGAATCCAGATAATCGCATATTAATTAAATCATTTAAAATGTCCAAGTGCTTTTAGAAAATCAAATGCTGCCTTTCTAATGCTAGCTCCAAGTTCTTGTTGATAACATCATTTACTTATTGAGTGTCTTTTTTTTTTTTTAAAGAAAGCATAGGCTGCTTTATTTTTTATTAGAGTACACATGATCTTTGAACAATGTGCCTTGAGTGTTTTAAATCTGGCCTTCCTGCTTTATAAATTCTTAGCAAGTGTATATTGCAAGCTAAACAATTGTTAGTGGCCTGTAATTCTTACAGACAATTCTTTAAGTGTAAATGATGCTTACAATTCTTTCAAAATAACTACTTTTTAATATTTGTTACTTCATTTGCAAATAAACAGCTATATTGGTAAGAAGTAAATTTATAAGACAAACCTATGTTTTCTTATGCAGCATTGATATTTAAACCATTTTCCTTGTTAGTCTCAATTTAAAGCCACTCTTAATTTGATTAGACAATTAGACCTTTTAGGAAAAAATATTAAGAGCCAGCTAAAGGGATTACATAATAGCTATTGTATAATAAAAGTTAAATTCTAGTTGTGAATGTAGAATTATGTTTTTATTTTACTTTGACATCTGTAAAATTGCCTGAATTTTATGACCACCCATATTATGACTTTTCCCCAGAAATTATAGAATGATTAATAGACAATTATGAAAAGAAGTTTTTGATCCCATAACAATCTCACAACATAATAATATTATGACATATAAAAAATAACCTCAGCTAGGTTAAAGAAATAAAGTTGCAGTACACCATTATAGCTTTATTTTATTTAAAAAATATTCCTTAGGGTAAGAGTAAGTCATAAGGATCTGTAATCAACTTATTGATGAAGATAGTTTTCTAATACAAATGTAAATTGTAAATGGGAATCACCAGGAAGTTTTAAATTCTGTATTTGCTTATTATTTAGTCTTTTCTAGTTATTCATTTGTAGCCTAGATCAATATTATTTTTCTTGCAGATTATATATATTTAGAAAAATTGACCACAATTTAAATTGGTTGTCATTAATATATTACAAATCAGTGAAACTGATCATTGTTACCGTTTCGTTAAGCCCTTTCAATCCATTTGATTCTACTAAATAATATGTTCAGTAGCATATTATTACAATGTTCATCTACAGATATATCTTGTACTTTTCTGTGTAGATCTAGTGCCTTTCTGGTGCTAAAGACAATTGGCTTTAGTATTTAACATAAATGATATATTGTTCAGTGATGTGATGATAATTTTTTAATAATTGACTGTTACAGTGAAGGAGTATTTAGTTTGTAGCATTTACAATTTTCACAGTTTGAATATTCTTACTTTGGTCAATATCAAGCTACCAGTGAAGTGTCTTGAATGCAGAGTTGGGATTTACATGCAAAATTAACTCTCGCAAGGGGGGATAAGCAGACTCCAGCATATCACGAGTATATTATATGGTAAAGAGAAGGGAGAGCAATAGACTCTAAAAGTGAATAGCAGGCAATTCACGTGGGATGTGTTTACATTCCGATATACAGAATGCATGAAGAAAGATATGTGGAAGATAATGGCAGGGGTGGCGAGCCTTGAAGGCAAAGATAAAATGTGGCATGATTTTATGGCTGGTGGCTCAGTCTATGATCCCAGCACTTTGGGAGGCCGATCCGAGTAGATTGCCTGAGCCCGCGGGTGTGAGACCAGCCTGGGAAACTTGGTGAGACCTGTTTACTACTCACGCTCCTGTAATTCCGGCAACTCGGAAGGCTGGGGCGGAAGGAACGTCGGAGCCCAGCAGGTCCACGCTGTGGTGGCCGTGAGTGTGCCACGGCACTCCGGCCTGGGCGAAGGAGTGGAACTCCCACTCAAAAAGAAATGTTGCCTTTTTACTAAGACAGTTAGCACTGCTGAAGTAATTCTAAACTTAAAATAAATGCCAATTTAGTCTCTGGATAATGAAAGTAATTTGACACCTAAACAATTGGCATAACATTTTAAAGTTAACTGCATATGAAAATATGGGAAAGTGAAAACACACCAGGAAAACGTAATCTATATGATAATTTCAGAGAATGAGCCATTGTGAATATTGATATTTTCTAAATGATTGAGTTTTCGTCACTAAATTAGCAAATTTAAGTCTCTACCTGGAAAATGTATTCACCATAATATAGAGTTCTCTGATTATAATTTTTAATCAAATATTCTAAAAGGAATAAAACTTTCTAAGATCATTAATAACAATATGATGAACATCTATTATTGTTCAGTTCACTAATAGGTTCAGAGCCTGTATTAGTAGAAATCGATTTCCTTGAGGGTTAAGTGGGAACTTGGCAAAACAGTTGCTTAAATAAATAGGGGATGATTGTTCTCCTAGTCTTAAGTTAGGTAAGGGCAAAACAGCTTGAAATAGATGCTGAAGGTAATATCAAGGAAACTGGCACCTCTGTTACCTGCTACACCATTTGTAGATAGAGGCTTTCACCTTTAGGGTTGCAAAATGTCCACTATAACAAGCAGGAAATGTGCACTAAACAGCCAGACATTGTACCTGTATCTCAGGCCAGGAAGAATACAGAAAAGATAAGAGCAAAAGACAAAAGCCTTTGTTTTGCCTTTTGATTCAGAAAGTCAATGCTTCCACCTTTTCTCTCTCTATATATACACACCTTATTACGTAGCATTATTTTACTCTGATGCCCCTGGCTACAAGAGAGGCTGCAGAGGTGATTTTCTTTTATCTGAATATACTGCCACTTCAGTTCTTTTGTAAATAAGAAAAGCGATATTGGGTATGTGATTGGCAGCGGCTACCACAGAGATTTATTGATTGTAAAGTAGTGTTTCACCATTCATTCAATTGTCTCAATTGTTTTATCCCAAGTATTCATTTCTGAAGTTTCTTTTTCCTTCTTTGTCATCAGTTGTCAGAATGCTTGTATGTAAGCAACCCAACTATTTCCTTCTTGTTATTTTAAATCATCATTCTCTTTAAAACAAGTTAAAGAAACTTCTTATTAAAAATTTATAAAAAGTACAAATACTTCATATTGCAGAACTCTATTGTTTCTGGTATATTTTTGAGATACAAATTTACCAAACTAGATTTGTGTAAGAAGCATCTATTGTTATTCTAATATCTTAAATAGTGCTATCAAAATATGAATGTTTAATACTGTAGAAAATAACTCTGGTTTATTTTTGATGTAGAATATTCTAATACGTCAATGTTTTCCCCAACTTTTCTAAAGCAATGAAGAATTTAGAGCCACAAAAAGTTATTGTTATACCTTTCATAATCTTCATATAATATAAATGTATTGTATCATATCTTAGGACAGTTTTTACAACAAAGATCATATGCTAAACTGTTTTTAGCAGAAAATATCTTTATGATCAAATGAAGTGAGGAAAAGAATGCACTGGAGTTTTCTTTCAGGGATTCCATATTAACAAATTAAAGTCTCTAAAAAATCTTGCAACAAAGAAACTCAGCATTGCCCCGATATTTTTTTTTCTGTCAATTTATTATCTCTAATTATAAGTTTGTTCTCCATGATCACCAATCAGTTCATCTTCTCTGGAATCAACAGTCTGAGGCACTGCCTTAGTATATAAGTTCATTTCAAATTGTATCTGCGTCATACACATTCTATATAGATTAAATCACTTGTATAAAGCCTAAGCATCTATTCTCCTGAATCCTCATGGCTATTACCAGTGCTCATTTTGCTGATGGACATGGAAACAGAAGATTCCATCACATCTATTTAAATGAAAATTTATGACTTAACAGTACTTAGTAAGTTAACACTTCCAAGTTTTAAGAAGTTTATTGAAACAAGATAATTGCCTCAATTTTCAATATCTTCTTTTAAAAAGTACTTACAGTAAATTTGTAAATTTAAATTTAATTATGAAATTTAAAAATATTTGTATTTTAAAAGTTCTGGTCTTGGAGCAACCTGTTATTTGTGACTTGCTTTAAAAGTCAACTTTTGTTATTACATTATCAGAAAGATATTCATCAAATATTTAAGAAAACATTTTTCTACATGCATCACAATTTATAAAACAATTAGAAATTTTGGGGAAAAAAACAAAAATGAAAACCTTAGCAAACAATCTCTCTTTTTTTATATACTCTCAAATTATGATTTGGGCTGGGCTCGGTGGCTCAGCCTGTAATCCCACGCCTTTGGGAGGCTGAAGTGAGTGGATTGCCTGAGCCCACGGGTTCGAGACCCGCCTGGGCAGCGAGGCCTCATCTCTACAGTAAATCAAAAAATCAGACGGGCGTGGTAGCACAAGCCTGTAATTCCGGCTACTTGGAAGGCTGAGGCGGAAGGATTGCCGGAGCCCAGCAGGTCAAGGCTGCGGTGGCCAGGAGCAGCCACTGCACTCCAGTCTGGGCGACAGAGTGAGACTCCAACTCAAAAAAAAAAAAAAAAAATTATGATTTGGAAGCAAGCATATGCAGTCAGTAAATTCCAGTTTTAAAAATATTATTAGCATTTGTGTTAAAGAAGATATTTTTTACAAAACAGTTGATAGTGTATTTTGTGTTTATTGCAAGAATGAAACTAGTGATCTATTCTTTATAAATGTCACCACTCAAGGTAGATGAGTTATGAATATTTCAATTTAATCCCCACTTTTGATGCTATATATTTTTGAGGCTGTAATGTTTTCAGTTAGAGTCTTGTTTGTCTAATTTATGACAAACACTGTATAAACAGGACTGGAAGGAGATCACTGTATTTTAAACCTCACTTACATATTAGACAACATAAATGATAATTATTAATGTTTTACTTATCTTAGAATACAAATACTATAGTGCAAATGCCAGAAAATAAGTATACATTCCACCCATAAGTGAGTCTAGGGTATCTAAAACTTGACTATAGTGATATTAAAATAGCCTGTCTAATGACAACTAGCAATTTTTATCTACATGCTTCTGGTTTGCTAATCTTGTGCAGGTTGGACAGGTAGCAATTTCAAATGGCTCATTTAAAAACTGAATGCAGTTATCAAAGGACTATACAGTCCATCCTGTAAGGCATTCAATCATTTTAATCTTTGCAGCCTTCAGATTCCTCTTGTACACTCTCATTTATTGCTAATGGAAAATATAGCTTAGGTCTTATCTTAGTTCTAATAAAACACATTTTTAGTTGAGAGCTTCATAGATGGCAGTAACTCTCAAATTTGGTCCCATTTACCTGTTTTTTAAAATCAATACAAATATAATATTTATTTTTTGATTATAAAATTATAATGTCCCTAAAATGTTAAACCTATTCTCATAATTCATACCTAAATAAAGATTTTACAAATTCATATTCATATTCTAAGCATTAATACATCATTTTAAAAAATTTAGTGATCTTTACATCATCTGAAGATTATTATGAATATGGCTATAATCATCCATCTGTCCTCTTTCTATAATCTATTATCATTTCTATTCATCCATCCATCAATGATTCTTTGTATATAAATCACAATGTACCAAATTTGTTTTTGTCTCATCCATTCATAATTTCTAAAATATATGTATGTATATATTTGAGATAGTCTGCCAGTCACTGTATCTATATAACACTACTTCAGAAATAAAAAGATGGAAGCTAATTTATCAAGTTTGATTAAATTAAAATGACAGTTTTGTGGATGAATACTCTGGGTGATAAAAGTAATTTTTACTACAAAATACAGCAACTAAGATAATCGTTTGATTATTCTTATCTCAAATATTAAAGCCCATTTCAAATTTTTTGTGTGATAAAAACACAAATATTTCGAAAATTCAACTTGTTGAAAGAAGCTCCAATTTCTCATTTCATTTTAACTTAGATATTTCAAATAATTTTTGTGTGAAAAACTTTTCTTCAGCTTATTTTACTTTTTTGAATTGTAATCAAAAAACGATATCTTGTGCATGCGTGTATATATGTATATGTTTAAATCTTGGGATAAAGTCTATGAACTCTTGAGGCTTAAAACTATTTACTCCAAATTTTTGAGTATCCACTAACTAAGAAATATGAAGAATGCAAACTTAATGTATGCATTCTAAAAGAAGGGATTTAAAATTTAAAATTGGAAAATGAAAATGTACATAGGAAGGCATCAAATACTAATAAATTAGTCCATCTGGAACAGCACTCTAAAAGGCATAAAGGGTGAGGTAACATTAAAAAAAAACCACAAAATCTGCAAGGCAGGCTCAAGAAAAAATTAATATAAACAGCTGGCATTTCAATGTTGAGCACTGCCTACAGAGAATGCCATTTTAATGATATGTTTGTCTATAATGTTTCTAAAAACAATATGCCAGATTCAACCAACACCAATTTCATTTGTAGTTTCTATTAACCATCTACTACCTACTTGATATTTGATTTACTGACCTAATAAATATTAGTTCACACTAGATGTGATAGGATAACAAACAACAACAATTGCTTTTGAATGTTATTTTGCCCCATTTATTATTATAAAAATTGAGAATTTATTACATAATTGTCAATTTTTGAACAAAATCATAAAGCATTATGAATGAAACAATAACATGATTAAAACCTTAAAAATATTCCTAACAGATTACCAGAGTTTTGCAGTATAGCCAATACAATTGCTGAATATAATTCTGAAAATCATCTGGATATGATATTTTAAAAATAGAAGTATAAATCAGGATGACAACTATACAAAATGTGAAGGAATATAAATTAGATACATAATATTTAAATGAGACATTGGGACATAGGTATGTTATTTTCTAACACAAAGTCTTAAGTTCTTGTAAAAATTTTAAATATACCAAATTAAATGCATAAAATGACAGGAATGGTCTATAAATGTCATTTAGATGTATTAAAATATTTAGGAAAACTAAATTACATGTTTAAAAACAACAAAAGTACCCGAATAGCGTTTGCAAAACCACCCTAATATACAATTGAGGACAAAAATAAATAAAAAAATAGAAACAATAAAAGTGCATATACCATTTCAAATAAAATAAAATTCTATGAAAAAAAATGTTAACATATAGTAAATGGAGCTTCATGCCGTAAATGAAGAACTTTAAGTCTAAAAAAATAAAGTGGCCGGGCTCGGTGGCTCAGCCTGTAATCCCGCCCCTTTGGGAGGCTGAGGTGAGTGGATTGCATGAGCCCGCGGGTTCGAGACCCGCCTGGGCAGCGAGACCTCATCTCTACAATAAATCAAAAAATCTTCCAGGCGTGGTAGCGCATGCCTGTAATTCCGGCTACTTGGAAGGCTGAGGCGGAAGGATCGCCGGAGCCCAGCGGGTCGAGGCTGCGGTGGCCAGGAGCGGCCACTGCACTCCAGTCTGGGCGACAGAGTGAGACTCCAACTCAAAAAAAAAAAAATAAAGTGACCTGACAAAAGTGCATATTTAATTATAGAACTGGAGCCAGAGTGGTGACAGCATGCAGTCTACAACAGCAAGAAGGCAAAATTTAGTCACCTATTGACAGAACTACACTTTCACAATTATAATGTTCAATGTTAAAGGTCTGAATGTGCATGACTTTATACACTCACAGCTAACAGTGTGTTTTGCAACTTATAAAAAATCTGTTTCCTCATAATATTTAATGATATTTTCGATATTAGTTTCTTTCTTCTATTTTTTCACTTATTCCCTCATTTATTCTATGGACTATTAAGTAGATTCTAATCTAATGTGCATTCTTTCACTGTTTTTCAGAATCATTTGAAGTTTCTTTTCCTCCCCTCCCTTCCTGTTTCTTCATTTTCTTTTTAATATGGAATGAACATTTTTGAACTTCCCTTTCTTTTCTTACTGTATCAGTAGTCACCAGTAGGAACTTTTCAGCAATATTTAGCTACTTAGTCTTTTATTATACTGTCTCAACTATGGTTTGATACAGACCAAATCTCCTCCCCAAATTGCATTTATTATATTTTGTCTGTGTTAAAATATAAATAAAATACGAAACTAGATTCAATAAGAATGAGTTATCTCAGTTTGTACAGCTTCTTTATATACCAATATTTATAAAATTTGTTCACTATTATTTTTAATATAGTTTTGAAGATATAGGAATGTACAGATCTAAGGTAGTTAGAATGAGGTAAGATTTTGTTCCAGTCAATTAACTTATTGCTTTATTATCATCTCTTTGCAAAATAATTGAGTATTATATAAATAAATGTTTTCCTATAATGCTACATATATGTGAAAATTTTAGGAACTGTAAGTCAGTGTTACCATAGGAAAATTCAAAAAAGGAGGGAGAGAGACAATAGATAATAGTACATAAAGAAATAGTAAATTGTTACATCAAGTAATGCTTTAAATTTACTTTCGGTTAATAAATTTTCAGAGTGGAATGTGCTTAATAAGTGAGTATGTACATTTAAACCAAAGTATTTCTATGAAACGACAGAGATAGTAGATGAAGAATAAACCCGAGATATAATGCTTGCAGAAAGCAGCAGATACTGACAAACTCTGGCAAATGAAAGAAGACAATGATATTCAGAGCATTGTACAATTTTTTTTGAAATGACAAGGTGCTACTCTCTTATTCTATACATAAGAAAATTGAGGCATCAAGTGGTTGAAAGACTTTCCTGAAGTTACATAGTCTAAGACATGAAAGGACTACATATAAAGCTCTCAAATTTATAGAAATTAAAGTGTTCTCTTCAAAACAGGGATTATAAACAATGAACTTATTAGTAAAACAAAACTTGAAAGTAAAAAGAAAACGCTTATGAAGCAGCTTAAATTATTACTAGGTGTTACACAGGGATAAAGCACTATTAATAAGAATAATTAAATCTTTGACCCTGTCATAAATGTAGAGGAGATTTTGATGATAAGTATTTTGACAAATTCTATTGAAGTACTCAAAATAAGAGAATAACTTTTTACAGAAATTATTATTGTGATAATGTCCTAGAAATCTCTACAAAGAGAGGCAGGGAAGAATAATTTAAACCTTAAACATACACTAAGGCGGTTTTAGAGCAATTGGAAAATTTTTGGATGCTGAAGGAAGATAGTTTTTTTGTTGTTGGAACTTTTTTAAAAGTATCTACTACTAAAAGAAGTTGGAATAGTCTATTTGTTTAGTGAAACAAATAGTCAAGCTTGAGATGAAAAATATTTTGAGAAATTAAAGAACTGATAACTCAGAGAAATGAATAGACACAGATGGACTTTTTGGCCTTCTTTCATAAGCACATTTCATATTTTATTGACTTGGAATAAGTAAAGTGTTTTAAATGAATAAAAAATGCATTAAAAAAACTTTCTTGAGAAATTTATAAAATATGTTCATTGCTTTTTTGAAAAAATAATGATGTGTGTATATATACACACATATATGCATGTGTATATATATAACATATATAATTTACACAAAAAATTCTATATAATTTAGAGAGATATTGATATAGACTCAGTCTCATTAACCAGAATTCAAACACAATTCTTAATTGCATTAAGAAAAAAAGCACTATTTTTAACAACTACATTATAAAGAATAAAAAACAAATATTAATTGTAGAAATCTAATACACAGAACCACTGACAGAAATAACTTCTGGTAAAATTGGAAATGTTTAGAGTCTGAGAACACATTAAGTGATATCAATGTTGTAATGTATATAACTCTTTTATAGCAATTGCTTTAAAAACGTATGTACTCTTTAAAAATTTATTTTATTTTAAAGATTTTTATTTAGAATTCGGTACATAAGTGGTCATCGTACAGGTAAAGTTTAGACCTCCCTTTGATCCCCACTTTGCCTGGTTTGAGATCAGGTATGTGCTCTTAAAACTCTTACTATATGTAGTTATAGAATGTAAGCATTAAATGGAATCACACATTATTTTTAATACTGTATTCTTTTTGTTTTGTTTGAGTCAGTCTATTTCTGTCACCCAGGCAGGAGTGCAGTGGCACGTTCACGGCCACCACAGCCTCGACCTGTTGGGCGCACATTATCCTTCTGCCTTTATCCCTTTTTTAAAAAAAGAATTCAGTTAATATTTGAATTTCCACATAACTGTAGTGGTCGAGAGTTGCTATATACTTCAAGTATGAAGTTCATAACTAACTTTGTTTTAATATAAAAAATTTTTAAACTCATAACTGTAAAAAAGTTTAATTGCATCAAAGACAATCTTTTTTCAGTGGAATAAAAACTTTAAACATATTAGTGATTCATGCATAAGAGCATAAAACAATTAGACTGGGTGGAAAATCCAAGCTAAACTAATGTTTACTGTGTTTGGGGCATAGTAAAAACATAACAAACAAAATATATTCCTCTGTTCTCAAATTGATAGGAGATAGGAAATAGATAAATATGAATGTCATCAGTTTAAATCAAGTTTAAGCAATTTGTAATTTTGTGAGGGTTTTTTTGGTAAATACATAGTGTTTCTATTTAATGCACATGACTGTAATCATATTGCATATTTGAACATGGTGTATATCTAAATCATAGGGTTTTCAGATGTATTTCTTATTTTTCTCATTTTACAAAAAGCTATAGTAACTGGCTAGACCTGTCTTTAAAATAATATATCTTACCATTTAACTTGAAATGAAACAGATAAGATAGATTACAAAACTAAACAATGCTATAAACAAACCAGAAAAAGTATTAGGCAACCATAACTGAAGGGAGTCACAATAAAATACTATAAATATGATGCAACACACACACACAAAAACACATACACACACACATAATTCTCCAAGTATCTTAATGCATTGTCAGAGATAATTTTTGTCTTACCGTTCAGAGAATTTACGTCACAAATATGTATAGTGGTCCCTTAAAGAGAGGCAGCGAAACACTATATTTGTTTTATTGCTTTCTTATCACTACCATATAAATATAAGGGCTGTTTTGTCTTCTGACAGGGATATAGTAAAAACATGAGAAATGGGCTGAGAAGAAGAGAATAAATTAACTCTGGAAAAATCAGAGCTAGTTTGATGTGGTTGAGAATATAAAGAAAAAAGAGAGTAAGGTAGAAGGAATAATTAACGCCAGTCAGAAGGTTGAGGCTACAACCCAACATGTCAATGCAACCTCCCCACCAACATAGGGTACCTGTCACAACAACAAAACCACTTGCCTCTTTGCATGGATGGGTCAAATGTTCAGACCTAACTCATATTTTATCTTATCAATAGAGTCTTTATTTTATTTATTTAATCATATAAGTATGTATTGAATAAACAAAGGGAAATTACAATAAAAAATCACTTTGGTCAAAATTAAAAATGTTGTAAGCTAAACCAATTTTCTGTTCTCTCAGGTACAATAGTAATACATGACAAATGTGTACTAAATTATATACTGAACAGGATAAAGTTTTCAAAGTTCTTACCAAGGACAAATTCATACAACTATTTTCTTTTTCTGTCATACTTTAAATATGCAAGTTAAAAGTGATGAGCTTTAATTGCATTATTTAAAAAATTTAACAAGAATCTACTTGTAAATTTAAATCCTGTCTTGCTTAAGTAATTACTCTTATAATATCTACCCTTGTGAGTAGATAATAAGTAAGGATATATTTTTGGAAGAATAATGTATTGTTGGATTATCAATGTTAGGAAGAAACTTAAGTGATGACCAGGGACAACTTCCTCCCTCTACAGAATAAGAAACTGAAGATGAGAGAGAGAAAACCAGATTGACTGATAATAATACTGATAGTAATAGAAAATATTTCTTAGGTATCCCCTCTCATCACTCTATTTGTTCAGTAATATCTACATTCGTATATATCTATGGATATACAATATATTTTAACTTAGGAAAACTTACATACCAGAAATGATGGCATAATTAATCGATTGCCCATATTTGGTGGACAAAATATTTTAATGGTAAAACTGAGTGCAAGGTGACACGTTTGTCTTTAAGTTTTTAAAGATTTTGCTTACATAAATTTATTTCAAACCTTTAAAGTTATCAAGGATGATGTTGAATAATGACTTCTGATTCTCTGAAGAGTTAATATACATAACATTTTATACCAGTCTTATAAGTATTTTAGTGAATGCTCTAATGTAGTGTAAAGAAGCACCAACTATAGTAAATGAAAGAACGATATAAAAGTTATAAAATTTTCTTTAAGGTTTTAAGAAGTACGGAGGAAAAAGTTATCTAGTCTTATAAATGTAATAAAAATTATCTGGGTAGTTTTAGTGTATCTACTACTGATTCACAACGTTTTATTTTAGGAGATATTGAATTAAAGATTAACCTGGACATCCTTTAAACTTAAAGGTAATAATTATCTGTAGCAATTAGATTTGTTTGTTTAAACATTTGAATGTCTAAATAGGTTTAGTTAATCACATATTTTACCATTCTCCTTCCTCCTCCTCATTTGAAATCTAATTTAGTGGAAGTTCTTATTCTCAAAAATCTGACCCTAAATGATTTAAACAATGGTCCCATCCAAAGGTTTTACAAAACATTTGTTTTTCTATGTAGAACTCACAATATTCAAAGAGTACAGAGGACTTGAGAGAATTTAACCCAATATGATCATTTTGCAGGGAAGAAAAGTGATTAAAAAATGATTTGTTTTATCACATAATTAAAGAGAGACACACAAAGACCAACAGATAGAGAAAATGTAGAACACCATAGACAAGACTAGATAATCTGTTATATCAAGACAACTATCAATTATATTTTTTGTTGGGCAACTAACTGACTTTCACAGACACTCTAAAACATTATTTTTAAGCTGGGCTCAGTGGCTCAGCCTGTAATCCCGCGCCTTTGGGAGGCTGAGGTGAGTGGATTGCCTGAGCCCACGAGTTCGAGACCCGCCCGGGCAGCAAGACCTCATCTCTACAATAAATCAAAAAATCAGCCGGGCGTGGTAATGCATGCCTTTAATTCCAGCTACTTGAAGGCTGAGGCAGAAGGATCGCTGGATCCCAGCAGATCGAGGCTGCGGTGGCCGGGAGTGGCCACTGCACTTCAGTCTGGGTGACAGAGTGAGACTCCAACTCAAAAAAAACCCAACATTATTTTTAAAAATGTCAAGCAAATAGAGCAAAAGAGTAACCTTATGATAGATAATCAAAGAACGAGTAGGATTTTCAAAATTATTATTATTTTCAAGGCAGCAAAAACCAACAGACTCTGTTAAAAAGTGTTTCACCTCCAAGTACTTAGCATTACTTAGTGTGGAAGGGATTCCCAGTCTCAGCTCTACATCCCTGTTAGCTCTTAGTATTTATGTACACCTCCTTAATTCATGTTGAAAGATTATTTTATCAACATCGATTACCAGTGATGAGAAAGGTGTGCTTGAAACAACTGAATAATGCCTAAGACTCCCTTCTCTTCACAGGCATTCAAAAGCATTGCTTTCCTTCATAGACAAAATTCTGCTAGCAGAGGTGGGTGTTATTGTGCTTACTCAAGTTTCATGAAGAGATCTGTTGTTTCTTAGAATTTCTGAGCCACCTCATCTAGTTTCATGTTGGCTTTTTTGTGTCATTAAAAAATACTGTGTTCCCACCTTTACTATGTGCTGTGTTCCCTGAGGCTGGCCATCCAGTAGCTGGCTGAGGTTTTTAATATTCTTCTTTACTTTTGAAAGAGATTATATCTTATGAGATAGTGTTTACAGATCAGTCATATCTTAGATTCCACCAATTGCTTCTGTTGGGGAAATTGAGCTTACAATGAGAGCAATCAAAAGCTCATTTTTTGCTTCTGTATATTTGTAGGTTAATAATTATCCTAGTATTTTGTTTATTGTTCAGAGCAATGTTTAACTGGATAAAATATAGATTTGGTATGAATCTGAATATATATTATCTTTGAATTTAAAGAAGTATGATTTATTTCATCAGTAGTTTAAATATGAATTAATCCTGCTATGAAGTATATCACATAAAAGCCAGGAAGGCAAAATAAACAATGAATCTGTATAAATACAGTTTGGCCAAAGTGTCAAATATTGACTAACTGTCAATATTACCACATTGCATTTGCTTTATAAAATAGAGACTGAAGGACAGATGCATTTTAGTGATTCTTTTATAAGCTCTAAAATACTTTTATATATTGTTCCCAAGAAACTCCTATGTGCTATTTATTGAAAAGCATTATTATGATAATTATTTACTAAGAAAACAACTCTGCTCTTAATCTTCTGCATCCAGTGGTATCTACATTCTAAATGACATTGAACAAAGTGCTAAAAAATTTTATTTTTCTCATATATGGACTCAATATAACAACATGATTTATTAAGCACTTATTCTATTTTCATCACTGTTCTAATGTTGTAAGAGATATAAAATTAAGGTGGCATACTTCACTTTAAAGCATCTATTATCTCAATAAGTAAATTAAGACTTTAAAAGATGAAGAAGATTATATTAAATGAAGGATAATGGGGAGAGTGTTTCCAGTCGAGGAGGTTAAAATAAATATGGCATATTCTTCTATCAAAGTATACATAATTTAATAAGTAAGTTATGATTTAAAATATAAGTCAAATATTAATTAATAGACTGTATGGAGAAACAGTACAGCCGGGAGGAATAGCATCAACAAAGCCCATACTTAATATGAATGCCATGGGAGATGTTACATGAATGCCAGGTATGAGAATTTTATTGGTTCATTTAAATAAACTATAAGACTTTTGTTAGAGCTTAATAGGAAGCAAAATTATATGATTCAGTTTTCTCAAGTCTTGAAAATAAGACAGAAGAGTTTGGGGTTCATTAGAAAGCAATATAAATTTCTTGCAGATTTTTGAACAAAGGATAAAAATATTAAAGTTTGAAAAGATTTGCCTAATAGTCATATCCAAAGTAGACAAAAGAGACATAAGAGAGAATCAAAAGGTGGGAAGATCTGTTGGTTTAGAGATAACCAAAGTCCAAGCACAAATATATATTACTAAGGATAGTACAAAATGGGAATGAAAGGGTAAATCCAAAAATTATTTGGAAAAAAAATGCAATGGACTTTGATAATAAACTGAATACAGATTTTGAAGGAAAAGGACAGATGATTTTAAGGCTTCTCATCAGGATGGCAGAAAAATGCCTACACTACCTGTCAAGTTGGTTATTATAGATGGTGTGTCAATTTCGTATAAGGGGTTGATCCTTTTGTCGTTGGTCATGCTGAGTTTGAAATAAAGTAGAATACCCAGGTGGAGATATCTTGTATGCAGATAGAACTATATAATCAGAACACTAGTAAGTTACAAGTAAGCTTTAGCTACATAGAAGCTTAAGTTCATCCCAAATCAGCAAAAGACTATACCCAAAAAGAGTATAAAGACTAGTTTTACAGTGGTATGGATAATAATGTCTATTTATATGTTGACTGTTGACATTACAGTCCTTGCAATATGGGAATTACTTTGGTTTGGAATTTGAAGTCATGTTACTTATCACATGATGTTTTCCTCCTGCACCAAATATCACTCTTCCTATTTGAAATTCTTGTGACATAGTGCTAACTAGCTAGTATATTGCAATATGTTTTATTTACTCTTATCAAATGGGATCATAAGTATGTGAGTGACAGGTAATTCTTGAGCTTTGGTTGTGTTTAATTGGACCCAAACTGAATATATTTACTTTTCATTGTGTTTATTTTATTACAAAGTCATTTTTCTAAATTGCAAATTTGTATATTACCTCTTAGTTTACATAAAAGTGTTTTCCAAATGTTTTGTTTGCTTCATTTATTTCTTAATCATAGTTTAACTTCATCCAACTTCAAAACATCACCCTATCATTCTACATTGTGAAGCCTTTCGCCTCTGAGTATAGAAAACTCACTACAGCCTTAACTAATATCCTGCTCATTAATAATTTGGAAGGTAAATAAAATTGACTATAGCTAATAAGATCTTTTTCTTAGGAACAAATTGTTAAAATATGTAAAATATGCACAATATAAAAATTCCAATATGGGCTTGTGTGACTTATACTCTAATGCACACACAATTGCTTAATAAGTAATACAAATTTAATTTATTGAGCAATAGAAAATATTTTGGAATGTATGTTATTCATAGATAACAACAGAAGATGTATATCAACTGATACAGTATACCAACTGTCCTTATTTCTACAAAAAAATTGATATTTAAGTTATATCAACTATTTGTTTAGAATGATTATAATATGAATGTTCTGACTAAGAAAAGTTTGTAGGATTCATTAAGAATGTGAAAACAAGCAAACAACAGTACAACCTAAAGCTGATATTTGTTGAATATGGGTAGTTCATAGAGCAATTTTTCAGAATCAATTTGGAATGTTGGTGGAGAATACCACTGAAAAGACATCTTGGTTTATTTACTATGGAGTAAAACACTATTTGAGTAAATTATCTCTATTTCTTAGACTTTTAATAACATTATAAAAAAATAACTGCACAGAATAAGGAGACAGGGATATTTTTACAGAAGTTTCTTGTAGTAAACCCCTGTGTTTCCTGTGTTTCCTATGGGTATTAGAGATTTTAAAGACAGTGTGCTTGATATGATACTTTTGCCAAATTTATATGATATTATCTTTCATAATTGTTTACAGTAGACAAAATATTTTAAGTTTACTTCTTGATTATTTTTAAGAAATCAAAGTTAATTAAAAATTAATAGTTTTAAAAATTAAGCAGTCTACCCTAGAAAGTTGTTTTTTCCCCATTCTCATTCAATATGCTGGGTTACACTCCTTTAACTTGATTTATTTCACTTCAGAGATACCGTGATGTTTCATTAAAAAAGATCAGGCTTTTGCTTTTAGAATTTCTTAATGGAGTTGAAGAGATAACTTTTTCTGGCAATGTAAAAAAAGGCAATAATCTACTCCATGTGCAAAATCATTAGAATTCAAGGGGAGGGGGGATGATAAAATATAGAGCAAAGATAGTGTAAACGTTTAGATTTCAGATGGATTTGAACATCCCTTAAGAATGTTATATCTATGCCTATATTACTTTATTTTAACATTTGAGATATTTGTAATATTAGTATGATATGGTGCTAAATTAAAAAATAGCATTCGGTCTATAACAGTGTTGAATAGAAACCAGATGGTAGTTAATTCACTTATTAATCAAAACATGATCTTTTTTTGAACATTTGTGAATTTTTAATATTCTGATGACATCATAGGCATTTCGACCAAATATTAATGATTGAACACTCTCCTTGTGTATTATTTGGTATTACAGAGTAAAAGATATAAATGTGCTAAAGGGTGATAAAACAAAAGAGTCTTCTATTCTGAGTGAAAATTAAACGATTCCTCATTGACTGGAAAGTAGGAAAAATGAAAATAGTATTCACCCATTACTGGACAATAAATTAGATAATGGGAATTCCCTTTTCTGCTTTATAGAAAATGATAGAAATTGCAATGATGACTGAGAAGGATTGCAGTAAGAAAGTAAGGATACATCCCCAGAAGACCTCCAAACATGGTTCCATGCTGTGTAATCTTGAGTAGATCCCTAATCTGGATGAAACTAACTTTTTATACCAATAATAATGATGTTTTTAGATCATTTGTTACAGTTCAAAGTAAGATAATATACAGCTATGTTTGTTTTATAATTGGCAAGTGTGACAGAAACATCAGGTGATATTATTATTCATTGTATATCTCTTTTTCAATAGTTTACTATTTAAAGTTGCCTTATCTGGAATGTCTTCCTTGGTCCTTCAATGCCTTGTTTCAACTCTTTTTTTTTTTTTTTTTTAAAGCAAGGCTGCTTTTCAAAGTGTTAAGAAAGTACCATTTTATGTCTGCTCCCACTGGAGAGGTCGTTAAAATAGCATAATTCCAACAGGTCATGCATGATTTATCATAGAGTTGGTGAGGTTTCTATTATCTGATAAACTTGTAGAGAGCCTTTTTTTTTTCTTTTTTCTGTCTTTAAATCTGGTTTTCTGCCAAGTATAATAGCTGATATAGCCTGCCCTCTTTCGGGCATTCTGGATTAAACTAATAACCTCAAACCCTAGTTCTCCTTGCAATTTTCAGTACAGTTAAATCCAATTTCTAGAAATAATCCCTCATTTCTGGCTATTGTCTTTCATGCTGGAGATACTATTAAATTCACTCCCATATTCTGCTTCTCATGTAAATGCTAAACACACCAGAGGTTCCATGCTCACCTGTGTTAACACCAAACCTGCCTATCACTTTCTTGAAAAAGTACATGTCTCATTTAAGTAATTGTGAAAAGTTGAACAGGGATGAAGTATAGAGTACATACAAAATAATCCAGAGTTAGGGCTGCAAGCATGGTTTATTGTCATTCTCTGAAGGTTTTTAATGTATATGAATTTTTTATATAGCATTTACCTGCTTCCCATTTCCCCCTTAAATAGTCAAGTCAACATTACCCTGTTACCTGATGCATTTTTTTTTTTTTTTGAATGGAGTCTTACTCTGTCACCCAGCCTGGAGTGCAGTGGCATGCTTATGATCACCACAACCTTGACCTGCTGGGCTCACGCAATCCTTCCGCCTCAGTCTTGCAAGTAGCCGGAACTACTGGCGCGTGCTACAATGCCCGGCTAATTTTTGATTTTTAGTGTAGTGATGAGGTCTCGCCAAGTTGCTCGGTCTGGTCTTGAACCTGCAGGCTCAGGCAATCCACTCACCTCAGCCTCCCAAAGCGTGGGATTACAGGCTGAGCCACCGAGCTCGGCCACCTGATGTATTTCTTAAAAAATAATTCTAGATAATATAACTTCTGTTAAGGACAATTTTATTTTTTAACAATTTTACTTTTTACTTAATAAAATGTATCACTCCTTTCAAATAGTTATCATCCTTCAAAATAATATTCTTTTTCACAGATCAAAAAAGGTAACAATTAAAATTTTAATACCAAAGTTTGGATTTTTAAATTACTGTGGAACTTAAACTGAAAAGTAGTAAGAGATCCCTTATATTCAAATTATCAGCTAAGTTATTTGCCCATGAAAGTTAAAACAAAACCACAGTTAATATGTAAATAGTATATAATGCTAAATATGCTCATACTAGTTTGTTTGTTCATATTTGATTTTGAAAATGATTTTGTACATTTTGTTTAAGATACATTCACTTGAAAAGCTATTTATTCAAACCGGTTTAAGCCCAAATATAAAATGAGTTGGAGAATTACTATGTCAAGTAAAAACTTAAGCAGAGAAAAAAAAAATCAGAGTATCACAGTGACTGTTGCTAAATTTTCCAGCAAGATTTTCTTTGAGTTTGTCTCAATGCATATGAAAGTTGAGAATTATTATGTAATAATAACAATGATGAAAAATCAACTCACAATAAATTTAAAATCTGGAATATGAATAGGGCACATCATAGGAAGATCAGCAAGAAAAAAGTGTTCAAATGTTTACAAGTATAGAGCGCCCTAGCTTAAATGATATATAATGTTATAAAGATCATTTTTGTACAAGTTGTAATATAGTTGTCTCTGCTATGACAAAGTGTTCAAATTAATGTTGAATTAGTATTTTTCAGAAAATAGTAAAAATATTTCCTCAATGAGCAATAGATTATTTTATATATTCTCCAAATTATTTCTTTGCTATAAGAACTCAGGGTAAGAAATCTTTGAAAAAGAATTATATACTTTCAGCTAACATTTATGTAGCAGTATATAGTTTGCAAAATGCTTTGCATATATTATCTCTCATGCTCAGTTTTTTTCCCCTCTTTTTTTTTGAGTTAGAGTCTCACTGTGTCGCCCAGACTGGAGTGCAGTGGCCGCTCCCGGCCACCGCAGCCTCGAACTGCTGGGCTCCGGCGATCCTTCCGCCTCAGCCTTCCAAGGAGCCGGAATTACAGGCATGCGCTACCATGCCCGGCTGCTTTTTTTAAAATTTATTGTAGAGATGAGGGCTCGCTGCCCAGTCGGGTCTCGAACCCGCAGGCTCAGGCAATCCACTCACCTCAGCCTCCCAAAAGCGCGGGATTACAGGCTGAGCCACCGAGCCCGGCTTCCCCTTTTTTTTAGGAATGAATATTCAGCTCAGATAGATTTAGTGATATGTCACCAAGTGCAAAGTATATATTTGACTGGAATTCATGTCTTCTAGTCTCAAAAAAACTAGTCATTCTATATTGCCTCTCTTGGATTTTGAAGTAAAGCAAGTAATAATAAAAAAGAAAAAGAGGATAAAGATTTTAAAATTCCATCACTCAAGGACCTCAAAAACTCCAGAAAAATAATGTCAGTACAGAAAACCTCATTAGTACAGCATAAAGCAACAAGTAATAAATAGATATTTGAAGCAAGCTTTGGGGCAAAAGTAAACACTAGAATTTCAGGAAGGAGGATAAAAGCTAGTTAGGTGAGTTAACTGAAGGAGAAGAGGACTTTTCACTTTGTAGGAACAGCATAAACAAAGTCATAATAAGACAATTGACCAGACTGCATAATAGTTTTAATAAAGTTAAAATTAATGAATCATAGTATATAGAACTTTGAAATTCAAAGGCAGAGAATGTTAAAACTGATTCAGTACTCAATAGAAATTGGTTGATTCTAAGAAAGGGAGGCTGTATGATGCATAACTTAATATTGAGGTGCATCTTGCAAGGCAAAATGGAGAAAAGAGGAATCAAGAAGGAATTGCCTTTGAAAATCTGTGATTCACAACAGAAACAAGGTTGCATTAGAAGTTGATGAGATACACCAAAAAGGCACTTTTTAAGAGTTGATATGTCTTCAGCATAGTTCATTTTTATGGAAGAATATTAAAGGAAGATAGAAATAAAGTTGAAGTCTCAAGAGCTCTGATAAGTACCATATCACTTAAGAAATGGGAAAACTGGAGAGAAAAGCTATAGAGCTATCCTTATGAAAGAAATTACTGGATTCCACTTGAAAAAGTTTAAGACTGAGGTAATGATGGGATGCCTAGGTAGGAAGTTGTAGAGATGGGTAGAAATACATTAAGAGAGAATTTATGGCTGAAATTAAGAGAGTTTTGCAATCATTAGTATAGAAGTGAATGTCATAACTTTGTTAGGTTATTCAAGAGGACAGGAAGTTCTGGGAGCTGAGACTGAGCTCCCAAGATACCCTTTTGGTGGGGTAGAGAGGAGAGAAGCAGGAGTTCAGGTCAATAAATTAAAAGAGAAGTCATTAGTCTATAATAATGCTCAAAAATAGGTGAAAAGAATTGAGGAAAAAGACAATGGATTCAAAAACAAGCCTTTACAGAGATGAAAGCTAAGGAGAAATTGTGTAGAGAAAAAGAAAGGTAATCATTTTTTGATGCTGGACCAGAATCAAAGATGAGAAAGAGACGTACAAAGAGCATTTGGATAATTCAAATATGTTTGAAGCGCTCACTAGTTTTACAATCTTGAGCTATAAATTGGATAAGACACAACGATAAATCAGAAACTGTATTTGCACATATTAGTTTACAGTCTAATAGAGAAGGGTAGAGGCAAACCGTTTTATAGTGAAGAAACAAGGCTGTATGTCTTGAGTTATTCGAGTACTAGTTAAGCTTCTCTAACAAAGACATCCCAAAATAAGTGCTTTGAATCATGAGACACTTATTTCCCTCTCATTCGCATGCAGAAGAGAACAGTCACAGTCTGTTGAGGCAGTTCTGTCATCCTCAATATGGAGTTTCTAATACTTATCTATTCATCACCATTTTCAAAAGAGAGAGAGGAAAAAAGAGTCTAGGGCAATTATCCTTTAGGAGAGGTCTCAGAAAGCTTCACACATTGCTTCTTGTCATATTCCAGTGGCTCAAATTAAGTTGAATAACAAGAGGAGGTGAGAAGTACAGTTTAGTATAGTAAAACTCAGGGAGGAAAAGGAATACTGAAGGGCGGTGATCAGTCTCTACCAAAGATATCATCCATGAAGAAAGGATGAGGCAATCTACTAGTTGAAGGGTATTGGGTAAAATTGAAGGATGTGTAGAATTTGGATATCTGGTGGAGAGTAGTGAATATCAGACTGAATGACAATATGAGTAAATAAATGAACAAATATAAAACTTTGTTAAAAAGTGACCAGTGGCTCAGTGGTAAGAAATCAGAGTTTGTGGAGAAATGTAGTTGGTAATAATCTTGGACAGTTTTTTGAAGTACAATATGAAGGATCTTGAATTCTAGGTTTAAAGTATGACTACTTTATATATAAAAAGTGAACATAATTTATTATTTGTTTTGAATAGAGCTGTGACACTATGGAAATTATTTCACATGAAAATTATCTGGAAAGCAGTATATAGAGATTATAAATTTGGAATAAAAAATGGAAGTCCAGTTATGAGGCTGTGACAGGATATGACAGCCTAAACTGGCATTATGTCAATGGGAAAAATCAGAAAAGTGAGAGGCAAATGAATGAAAGATACATTTTGGAAGTATACTGATGTAATTTGACAGATGTTTTTAGTTTGGGGTTGTGGGACAAAAGAACATGAAGAACAGAAGTTGACTGAAAGAATCTTGAGCCTATGTATTCTAAGGGCTAGTGGCAGGACCACTCCAATTGTTTGTTTAGGAATGGTAGCAGGTGATGCTATTAACAGAGATGGATAATGTGATTGAAGGGGAAGAATTGGGAGGAAAGTTTATGAATTAATATTGGACATATATCAATATCAAAAAGTCTACTATCAGAACATTGGAGATTCAATTTAGGTCAAGAGAGTGATTGGAGTTAAATATATAGATTTAGGGTAACTGAAGTAATTTTATGAGCATAAATATCTTAATTTGGAGACCAGTAGAGTTTCTGAAAGTGAATCTGAAAGAGTTTGAAGGTGGGGGCAGGTATTGAAGCAAGATCTGTTGGAAACAAAAAGAATAAAGAGGAACAGTTAATCTTAGAGAAGTGATTTTGCTTAGAAAAAAATAAAGAATGGGACCAAAATCAGAGCTGTGTTGACTTAAATGTGAGAGAGATAAAGAAGAACACAAAGCAGTGCAAAGCCAGGGATGAGAGTGTGTTTATGTCCTGTCATATTGGTTGGTTGTGGGAATTTGTGAAGAGGGCTGACTTACATTACCACCATTGAAAGAATGGTAAATAGTATAATCAAGACGGGAAAAGCTTCCCAAGTGTCACCATAAGGAGTATATTGCAAATTCAAGTTAGAGAGCAATTTTGTAGGGCTAGATTTGTATCTTTTGGAATCTCTGTCCACTGAGTCTCTTACAGTTTAAGGGGAAAAAAAGTGGAGGATGAAATATGTATGCTATTTTAATTTAAATATCAATTTATCAAATATATATATTTTTCTATTTTGATTAGATTAACAGGAGACTTCCTTGGAACCTGTGCCAGTGTTCCCAGATTCTTCCTCCCTCTTTCCTTTCTTCCTTCCTTCCATTTTTTCTTCCCTTCCAAATTTAGTTATATTTGGAATATATACATTATATATATATATTCCTAAAAGTGTATATATGTATTAAGGTGTATGTTAATATGCATATATTTATTAATATATTAATTTATTATATACACTTTAAGGAATATAATAAGAACATTTTTGTTATCAAAAAAT
>NW_007247356.1:457400-527622 GCF_000164805.1 Carlito syrichta
ATGTGAGTAATCAAATTTATTTTATTATGCAACATTATGTTTTTCACTGACAAGATAGACAAAATGTTTGCGCTACAAGCACATGAAAAATGAAAGCTTACAAAAGTTTGCTAAGAACTGGAGCTGAATGTATGTTAAGACATTTCCTTTGAAATCCACATAACTAACAAAAATATGAAGAACTACATTGTGGTTTATAAATTGGAGTTTTAAAAATATTTTTTAATTCTATTTTTACAAAGGCTTTTTATTCATCAATATTTTAGTTGGTGCTTTGTGCCATGTCAGGCAGAATTTAGTCTCCTGTCACTATATTAAAACAAGAGTGTCTTAAGTGATTGTCTGTTTTCTGAAATTAGCCTCTGCTCTTCCAATGGTTGTTGCTTGCTTACTAAAGCAATATGTCAATTTGTGGTTTAAGCTTTTATTACACAATGATTCCATTCTGCCACTGTGACCAAAAGTATCTGATTGCTGATCCAGTTCTCTGTATTCGTTTCACCTTTCCCCCCACTCTCTGTTAGGTTCTGAGCTCATGCCCAAAGCGCTCTCCACCAGGATAGTGGGAGGCATTTGGTGGTTTTTCACACTTATCATCATTTCTTCGTATACTGCTAACTTAGCCGCCTTTCTGACAGTGGAACGCATGGAATCCCCTATTGACTCTGCTGATGACTTAGCTAAACAAACCAAGATAGAATATGGAGCAGTAGAGGATGGTGCAACCATGACTTTTTTCAAGGTAAGTTCTACTGGTTACCTAAACTGTATGTATTAAAATGATAGCGCACAAGCTGTTCTCTATTTATGAATGTAAAGGTGCAACAATGCCATTATTTGTGCAAAATAATAAGTAGCATATAATTCAAGGGATGGAGAAATGTATATAGCTAAATATATGCTGATAATGACAAATGATTTTAATATTTGAAAATGGTAAGAAGTTTTGCTTTACAAGTATTCTATTCCTGTTTTGAGAAAAATACGTCCAAAGATAACTTTTTTTTCCACAGTAAGATTTTAACTTTGAATGAAAAAAGTAATGTATTTATTGGAAATTTAATAGTAGTGGCTTCGGCATCTACACAGCTTACCTATTCCAGAAGAATAAAACAATTATATATAAGAATGTTTTCCGGGTCATTACCTGGCTGGACTTTGGTGTGTCACGTGCTTTGAGCTATGGCAGTTGCCATGTTTTCTGGCTTTGGCCCCCTCCCCCACCTTGGAGAGGTGAATCCTCTCTCTCCCTTCTCCCTTCTCCCTCTCTTATTTACTTTTAAATAAACTTTTCTGTCTTAAAAAAAAGAAAAAAAAGAGAATGCTTTCCATACATACATTTCTTCCTGTTGAAATAGGGAAGAATACAAGGGCTAACAAAAGCAAGGAGAAACCATTGTTACTATCTGGACATTCATCCAGCTAATATTCTAGGAGGCAGAGTTGAAATGGGCTACCTCATTGAACTCACAGTGGTTTCCAGAAGGATAACCTCGAGGTACATTTAAATGAAAGTGCGTTTCTACTAAGTTCCAGTCATGTAGAATGACTGGCCCTCTTTTAATTTTTCCTCTTTTCTCGTATTCCAGCTCATCTCACTGGACCAAAGTAGACCAGATGGGAGATTTTACTTTAGGGAGTCATTACCACTTTCTAATTTATTTTACATTTTACCAAGTAATTTTGCATGCTTTGTAGATAGAACAGATTTTTAAACATTGATATAGTCTTTCAGTGTTCATAAAAATGCAATTGGCGGTTCAAATATGTAGTGGAAGTGGTAGAATTTAAAAAAAAATAATTGAGGCAAACTATAAATCATTTCATTAAGCATTTATCAACTACTTATTCAGTGCCAGAAATTGTATTGCACATTGATATGCTGTAGCAAAAATATCTAGTTCTCACTTTCAAGAAGAAAATAGTTTAGTTGAATACAGAAAAATAAATCAACTATTATAAAACTGGGTTTTATGTAGTTAAAACAATTTTTTTCAAATTATGCAAATTTCTTAGCAAAAAATCCTTATAAAACTGAATCAACTCTTTTTTTTTTTTTTTTTTGAGTTGAAGTCTCACTTTGTCACCCAGACTGGAGTGCAGTGGCCACTCCCGGTCACTGCAGCCTCGACCTGCTGGGCTCCGGCAATCCTTCCACCTCAGCCTTCCAAGTAGCCAGAACTACAGGCGTGCACTACCACACCCAGCTAATATTTGATTTATTGTAGAGATGAGGTCTCGCCAAGTCACCCGGGCGGGTCTCGAACCCGCGGGCTCAGGCAATCCACTTACCTCAGCCTCCCAAAGTGCTGGGATTACAGGCTGAGCCACTGAGCCCAGCTTGAATCAAATTTTTAAAATAGAGTTCTGGAGGACACCAAAGAATGAGAAAGATTTTATTGCTTAATTACATTTTTTAAATATAATTATTCATCACTTAAATACTTTCATTATTTAATTATTTTCTCATATGACTAGTTTAAAGATTGAGGGCATCGTTTTACTTATTTGGAAAATCATTATTTAATCAAATTTGTAGAATAAAAAGTGTAAGCAAAATATGTTATTTGGCTATGTTAATTACAATGAATAAATTTTTTTCTAGTTGAATATTTAGAATTAGTAAACACCGCCATTCTTAAAAACTGGTTTTTGATTTTTTTTAGCTGTTGAATTAATAAAGACTTTTTTAGCTTTAGAATTAATAAAGACTGCCATTCTTAAAAACTGGTTTTTGATTATTTTTTTAGCTGTTGAAATTGCTAAATGCTCACTCTCAGTGTAAACAAATTTTCAGAAAGTGAATATGTGATGCATTTAAATTATTAAAATAACAAAGGAACTGTTGAAATTGAGTTTGTGAAATAATACAAATACATTAACTAACAAAATGATGTGATGCTGGAATTGTTTGTTTCTGTTTCACAACTATTTTAACATTTTAATTTTATTTTTATTTTTTCAAGGACTCAAATACTTTGTTTATAATTTACATCAATATTATTAATAGTATATGATAATATATTATTTATATTATACTAATATTAATTTATATTTTCTTCCTACCATTTTTCATTTTAAGCTTTTCTTCTTCTTCATCTTTTCATTCTTCTGTTCTTTTTTTTATTCCAATTGCTTTCAGCTATGCAATTTTTGCCTTGCTTTACTTTTCCTTGCTACTGACTTTTCTTCTTACTCTTTCATTTCTTGTTTTTCTCTCATGTGCAAAGATGCCCCTAGCACCTTGAGAAATCAACATGAAGCAACTTTCAATTTCCAACAGCACATACATTCTTTCTTTGGAATTAAAGCCTTTTGGAATAACATGTATACCAGTCATGATAAAAACTACACAGTGATGATTACTAAGCTGACGATTACCTTATATTGTTAACTTTATTACATACTGAATTCTTACTATTGGGATTAGGAAAAAAACAATTTAGAACTTACAAGGAGTCATTAAATGTTGGCCTTTCTTTAGGTATTTTAGTGTAGCCATAAAAGACACTAATTTCAACTTCCTGTTTGGCCTGTTAGACTATATGGTTAAATCAGCTATAGTATGAAATATGTATATATATATTTATTCATACACACACACACACACACACACACACACACACACACACACACACAAACACATATTTTTTGCAACTGGAATTCAAACAATGCATAATCATTTTGAAACCTACAGTGGACCAGGGACTATTGTGTGCAGTCTCTTTACATTTTATACCGTTCTTTTAATTAACAACCACACTTACAAATACTCTAGGAAACCCCCTTAAAGCATCAACTTTTATAGGAATTTCTATCTTGTTTTTGCTAATTTAACAAGACCCTGATTTCCAGAAGATTATTTTTTTTAAAGATATAATGTCAGGCACAGTGTCTCAAGCCTGTAATCCCAGCACTTTGGGAGGCTGAGGCAAGAGTATTGCCTGAACTCAGGGGTTCGAGATCAACCTGGGCAATTTGGTGAGACCTCATCTCTAAAATAAATTAAAAGATAATCTGGGTGTTGTAGTGTGTGCCTATAGTTCCAGTTACTTGGAAGGCTGAGGTGGAAGGATCGCCTGAACCCAGCAGGTCAAGGCTGTGATGGTCGTGAGCATGACACTGCACTCCAGTTTGGGTGATAGAGTGAGATTCCAACTCAAAAAAAAAGAGAGAGAGATAGTAGCAATTTTGTTACTACAAGAAAGAAGAACTGGCTCAAGATATGTGGCCTTATAGGGATTGAGTCCCCAGTATTAAAAAGACAGCAGAGTTATATAACTTTTCTGTAATATTGACTGATTCAGTTTTCAAACACCATTATTGATTTTGTTCATTGAGCTCAATGTATTCTATCTTCAAGATGAGTTCTTCCTTTTTTTTGTGTGTATCCATTACACTTTATCCACATTTTCCCCAGAGACAGATGTAAAGCCATGACTGGCAACATAATTCACAATGAAGGAGAGGTGGTTCTCCAGTGTTATTCCATGTAAACAGTAGAAAACTGTGGCATCACCAATGTATTCTTAATCATATTTAGACAATAAAATAGATGAGAGCCTAGAGATTTTATTGAAAAACATTAAACGAGAAGTCAAAATATCCTTCTTGGAATCTGAGAATATGGTGTACTAGAGCTGAAATCTCACCAAGGGTAAAACACTATACACTGAACGAGGCTATTTTTGGAGAGCGAGCTGCTTGTAATACAGCCTTCTGGGTTAAGTACTCTAGGAATCCATCAGCATCAATGTACCAAATAGCATTGCTGTGAGAAGCTGCATTGGTTTTTAATGAAGTTAATTTTTTTTTGGAGAGTCTTTCAAGGTGCTTGTCCATTTCATGATGGGTGATTTATGAGTGTACCTGCCCATACCATGCTGAGGTTTTTGATAAAAAATGACATGACCGCTGGGCTCGGTGGCTCAGCCTGTAATCCTGCACCTTGGGAGGCTGAGGTGAGTGGATTGCCTGAGCCCGTGGGTTCAAGACCCTCCTGGGCAAGTTGGCGAGATCTCATCTCTACAATAAATTAAAAAAAAAAAAATTAGCCGGGCATGGTAGCACGCGCTTGTAGTTCCAGCTAGTTGGAAGGTTGAGGTGGATGAATCCCTGGAGCCCAGCAGGTTGTGGCTGCAGTGGCTGGAACGGCCACTGCACTCCAGTCTGGGCAACAGAGTGAGACTCCAACTCAAGACAACAACAACAACAAAACAAAAACAAAAAAAATGACATGACCCCTGTACCCCACACTACTATTCATCCAATCCCACCCCAAGGAACAGTTTTTTTTGTTTCCCTTGATGAAAAAAGTTCTTAAGGGGAAGCATCTTACTAATGTCAAAGAAGTGAAACAAAAAATGGCAGAAGCACTAAAAGACATCACAAGTGATAAATTCAGAAACTGTTTTCAGTAGTTGAAAATGCATCTTGATAGATGTGGTGCATCAGAGAGTACTTTAAAAGTGACTGAAGTTAAACATGTAAGAATACACAATTTTTTAATAAATAAATCCTGCGCATTTTGAGGTCTTCCTTCATAAAATGTTACCAAGCCACAAGAACATTCTTTTATTTCTGAAGTATAAAGACTAAGATAATTAGTATCTATAGATTACATGATCAAAAATAACACAGCTGTAGCATGTAGCTGCTATTGTCTTTTTTGAGAATCCCTATATTTTCCAAATTAGTCATATATTGTATAAAATGATGCTGAATAACCTTGTTTCAATGCAACCCATGACTAAGGTTTTCCGGTTTTCACAAATTCTTTATATTTGAAATCTCTGACTTTACTAAGTGTTATAATATAGCCTGCCCATCTAAAAAAGATGATATCAAAGGACGAAACACATGTTCTTTTGCAAGATTATTAAACAAAACCCTGGCAAATATTAAAGAGAAATGTAAGTAGTAGCATATATTTAATTATTCTAAAGATATACAGCTTATGTTTTAGAATAGTTTTTAGGAGTAAAGAAAATTGTGAACTCAGAAAAGCCTGACCTTAATTTCCAGCTCCATCACCTACTGACTATAGTTAGATAGAACTCTACCCTCTGACTCCTTATCTCTCAACAGGACAGTTCTCACAATGTCCTTTAAAAATTGAATGGAAGTTTTGCATGGCATGAGCATAGTGAAAGCTTGATAGATGTTGTGCATTAACCTTACTAGAATATGTAGTTAATTTTTAAAACTCAGCATTTAGAATGATTTCAGATGTTGTCAAATAACTTATGTTTCTATGATACACAATTGGATAATTTTAAATATATTTGAAAAGAGATCACACCATGTTTATCTAATTTAAATTGCTTTATTCTTCTGTTAGCTATTGTCATAAAGAGAATAATTTGACAAATGAAATTAAAAAACCTGTGACTCAGAAATTAAAAAAATCAGTTATTAGAAATAATTTTCTTGACTATATATTGTGAAATTATGGTATAGTGAAGTGCAATTAGCAATTCATTTGAGAATTTATAGTAAAACTCTGATAAAAATTTGTAATTATTTAAAATAAAAATTAATGCTTAATTTTAACTTATTTTTAACCTAATAATTATAATGTCTTATTCAGTTTCATTATGTATCCTATATTCTCAGTCTTACAATATAAGTGTTCAGTTATAAGGAATTAAGTTTTCATTCAATAAATAACCGTTTATGTGACAGAAATGTGTTAGATCTTGGTATATTTTCTACATCTCCTCGACATCTTAACTCCTATCTATTTTACCTCTTAGGTAGCTTTCTGTCTTCTTCACTACTATGCTAGTTCACACCAGCATCATCTTTCACTATTATCCTGATTCATACTAGTGTGATCTTTCACTACTATCCTAGTTTATGTGATCTCCGTGCAGGATTTTACAGTAACCACCTAACTTTTAATTTACCCAGTTTTGCCCATGTTCTCCACACTGCTACCAGAGTGACTTAAAGCTGTCCAAGATGACACCCTCCATTTCCTTTAGGATGAGAATGTACCTCCTTAGCAGATTTATAAAGCACATCATGGTCTGGCTTCTTCTCATTTTCTTCTCACTTTCTTTTGTATACTAAGTTTCAGCTAATCTAGTGTGTTTCTAGTCTGTGTTGCATTGGTACTTTTTTTACCTCCTTCTCCAATGCTACCTATGCTTTTTTGTTATCCCCATCTTTCCTTACCATACTAATTGGTCATATTCTCTCTATTCCTTAGATTCTGATTTGTTCTTCAATTATTCAATGACAAATTTTCTGAGCCTCTGCTTGTCAAAATCTACCCAGTCTGCATACAATGCTCTCTTTTTTATTCTCTCAAGTATTAATTTACTTCAGTTATTATTAGATTATCAATCCAAGATAAATTTTCTTGTTTTCTGTATTTTTCCCACATATACTACACAGCAGGAGACTAGAGATTGAATGAGTCTATATCATTCACTTTCGTGTCCCTAGTTCCTAGCACTAGAATTACTTATGTCTTGGTCTTGTGTTATCGATTGCTACAATATTGCTTAACAAACAGCCAAAATCTTAATGACATGTATTAAGATTATTTACCTTATAAGCCATCTTTTTTTTTTGTAGAAATGTGGGAGCTCATAGACTTTTCTATATTTTTAACAGACTCAGTTTCTTTTACACCAGGGTAACAGTGCTTTTACTAGAACCATTTCTAGTAAAACTTTGTGGCCTTTAAATGTATCTGATTCAGTCTATCTATTATCTGAAAACCACACCCACAATTCTCTTAAAATATGTGCTCTTTAGACTAAATCATTACCACTTTGGACTAGAAGATCTTTATTTAGATGAGAAAGCCTACAAAGCATTGCCTTAACTTTTTCAGAGGTTTCAAGAAAGCTCAATTTGGCTTAAAACCATGTTGAGACAAATTTAAAAGCTTGAGAAACTGAAGATTAAAAATTATTTTATTATCCAACCTGTACATTTTATTGCCTCTAAATCATTTCTCAATTCTGCTTGTGAAGTTGCAGTTTTTTAGATTCCCTTTTCTTCTTATTTTCCTCCGCTTCCTTCTTCTCTTCCTTTTCCTTTTTCTCTTTCTCCTGGTTTTTGTTTTTATTATTAATGTTTTCTTTCTTGTACTCTTATAGCTGAATTGTGAGAAAGAAGTAGCCAATATTCAGAGAGTAAAATTTTTGAGTCAATAGTGGGCTAATGCCACAAAGAACTCTCAACCCCGAGCAGAGCAAGCAGAGGGTTTATAGAGGCAAAAACTGCAAGTGGGTTACATAGCAAGGGGGTAGGGGAACAAGGAACTAAAAACAAAAGGGAACAAAATATGGGGATGTGGCAGTGGGAATTTTTCAAGTAACAATTTCTTGGCTTAACATCTGTTTTCAGTTAAGCAAGAATACAATTACACAGAACTTGTGGTTGGCGAGTTTCCAAATGCTCAGGGGGAACAAGGATGTAAGTCAGTAGTCATGAGAAAGTTATAGCAGTCACACATGGGGGGCAGTCATCTCTGGGTAGGCAAGCAGCTAAGATGGAGGATTTTTAACAAAATGGAGTTACTTATGTCAAACAAGCTATTACAGGTTATTATAGGTTTTACAGATATTTCATTCCCTCCTTTTACTTGTTCTTGAGTCAATGCATTGACTCATCAGTCATGGGTATACTTTTGTATTTGGGTTTCATATACATAAGTTTTACAAAATTGGTTTGTTGTTTGACAAAACAAATAAGCCAATTGAATATACAGGGCCCTATAAGTAGATCAAGGAGGAGGAGGATAAGAGGACCAGCCAAACTGGTAATGAGAGTTGTTAGCCAAGGGTTCTTATTGAACAAGGATTGGAACCATGATTTATTATTGTCTATTTCCCTTTGTCATCTGTCAATATTTTCTCGGACCTTTTGGAGGGTATCTTTAATAACTCCTGATTTGTTGGCACAGAAACAAGTTTCTCTAAGAGCAACATAAAGTCCCTCTTGGGATAAGAAAAGCAAGTCTAGGCCTCTACAATTTTGGAGGAAAACCCCTGCTAGGGAGTCTGCCTGGTCATGGAGTTGATCTATAGCAGACTGCAGGTAATTTAAGTCAGAATTAATGTCCTGTGCAAAGTTAGATAGCCCTAATTCTCCATGGCCCAGGACAGTGGTGCTGAGTGCAGCTGTTCCAGCTATGTTTAACCTGATTAAGACAGGCACAAGTAAGGGGGCAGCACGTTTCCAATAAATTGTCAGGAGAGCAGGAGGATTGAACAAAAGGGTTCCTTCAGGACTGCTATAAGCATATACCTGGGAAGTGTGTGGACGATAATACATAAGGTAGGATTATTGGCTAAGATTTCAGCAGTAATGCAGGTGGTGATGCCTGTAGGACAAGCAAACCAAGTATTGGCAGGGGCTGCATAGGCCATGAATTTGGTTATAGTTACAGTGAGAGATGAATTACAGACCTCAGAAAATGGGGAAGATTGAAGTCTGAAGTTACAAGACAAGAAGCATTTCCAGTTACATCTCCTATGGTGATGTGAACTCTTTTTGGAGAACATGTAGTTTTGTCAGCGTTGCTGATAATAGTTTTGACTCCTTGACCCACATATATGGGGGTTTTAACTTTAAGCAGAGCCAGCAATCTGAAGCTAATTGTGGCCAGGTGGTGTCGAGCAAAGCATTCATATTAGTTAACATAGGAAAAAGACTAGGGGGCTGTTGATCTGAAGGACTAGCCCTGGACGAGCCCCTGAAGTTAACTTTGGAAGCTGTGCCTCCCCGGGTGAGCTCTCGGAGTGGGCACTGGAAGTTGTTGAGGTGGACCTGGGGTGGTAATATGACTAGCAGAAGGTGGAGGCTGATGAAAACTGAACTTGGAATTTCCCAAGTTGGTTAATGGTCCTATTGGCTTGGCTATGTTGTAGGCAAAGTTTGCCATTGGATGGTGAGTAAGGCACCTGGGTCATATCCAGTTATATATTCTCAGATGCCTCAGGTGGAGCCTAAACCCCAGGAATGGTGAGAGGGATTGATGACGTTTATGTATACCAGAGTCAGATTGGGATCTGGGCTGGTACCTTCCCAAAGGGTGATTTGGGAAGTATCATTGGGCCCCCCACTGTAAGTTGTGATAGTGACACATTTCCATTGTGGGCAAAAGAAATGGTCAGCCAGATTAAAGTGTTGATCTGTGGGATTCCCAGGACATAGGGAGAAGTCCATGTCATGGGCGCTGCAAGTAGGCATAGGGGCATTGACCATGACCCCTCCATAAAGGAGCCAATAGGAGGACATGGAGGGACTTAACAGGGAGATTGAGGAAGTCACAAAGAGGGACTTTAAGAAAGACTGTATCAGTAGGAACCAGATTAGTTCAGGCTGGGTTGAAAGGGCCAGTCCTGTTTTGAGTAGCCAACGCTATCCCTGAGGCAAAGCACATTAGGGAGAAGGAGTATAGGACATGTCTGGACTCTCCAGTTAAACTTACTGTAAGCATAGTAGGGTGGTAACCCATCCTATGCAAGAGAGATAAAATAGAATTAACAGGGACTTCTCATCACATTTCCAGTCTGCAGGGGCTACAGCAACAAGGTCTACCCCTAGAGCTAAGGCAATTGGGATGACAAAGGTGAGGACTAAGGGGTGATAACAATACATTCAGGGAATTAGCAACCAGTTAAACGGTCTATTCATGTTTTAGTTTTGCATGGTCAGTCAGTCCGTGGTGAAGTTGAAGCAGGATGGCAGGCTCAGAAGGGGAGTTTGAGGGGGTTCTTAGGGTTTCTTGTTGTAGTCCAGACAACTGAGCAGGGTGGAGTGATGTCATTTTCCTTGGCTTCTTTAACTTGTGAGTGATGAATCCAGGCCAGTATTCTGTCAACCGTAAGAGCCGTTGGGGTCATGAAGGTGGCGATATAGGGTCCCTTCCAGGCAGGGGTCAGTCTCTCTTTCTGGAACTTTTTGCTGTAGACCAAGTCCCAGGGCTGGAATGGATGACACGGCGTGGAAGATGGAGTTGGCAAAGTGGCACAGACGTTGGTATGGACAGTATCCTGAACCTGTTGTAGTGACTGGAGATACTTTAACAGAGATTGATTGGCAATTCCTTCAAGAATGGGATCCCATAACCGGGGTAATAGAGGAGGGGAGTCTTCCAAACATGATTTCATATGGTATAAACCCAGCCTTGTATGGGGAGCATCAGCCCGGAGAAGGGCCAAAGGCAAAAGGTTTACCCATTTTTTCACTGATTCCTATTATTAATTTAGCTAAGGTGGTTTTTAAAGCTTGGTTCATGTGTTCTACCTGTCCAGAGCTCTGTGGTCGGTAAGCACAATGTAATTTCCAGTTAGTGTTTAGCGCTGTACTAACTAGTTGTACTATGGATGAGGTGAAAGCAGGACCATTATCAGAGACAATAGAGAGGGGGAGCCCAAACCTAGGAATAATTTCATTTAGTAAAAACCTTGTAACCATAAGAGCAGTTTCATTTTTTGTGACAAAAGCTTCTACCCATCCAGAAAAAAGTATCTACAAACACCAGTAGATAGTTGTACCCCGCATGAGGGTATTTTACCTCAGTGAAGTCTATTTCCCATTTTTCTCCAGGACTTACTCCTTGGGCTCTGATACCTCAGGAGGCCTAGGGTCTTGTTTGGCGTTAACTCGTGCACAGGCAGGGCACATTTTGGCTGCCGAGGCAGTCAGGCTTTTTAAATCATTAATATGATAATAACAATTCAACAACTCAGCCATCTTCTATGTTTGCCCTAAATCAATGCTATATATATTTATGTATTTTCTTGTATGGTAGTACCTTGCTGCTTTTTTACCAAATTCTGTACATTTATCCATCAGTACAATGTCGCATTCATTGATAGAAAACCTATGAGAGAGAGAGTGTCTGGTAGAATGTGTGATTGCTCACATTTTGTTACTCTGTAGAGGGTTAATAGTTTTCTTCAAAATATGTGGACCTCTGTGGCATTCTCATCTCAGTCCTCAGTCAAAAGTCAATTTATTTGGCAATGGAGGTAATGAAGTTAGGAATATAAGCAAGTGGATCACTCCATTCAAGGTAAAAATGTTTTATCTTTGGGTACCTAGAAATAAAAGAATTTTCTCTGTTGAGAGCTGTTTTTTATTTCTTTCTTGCATTCTCTTCCTTTGTTTCTCCTCCTCCTCCTCCCTGCTCTTTCTTTTCTTTTTTTTTATGTCTTCCTCTTCAGAGAACATTCTAAACACCTGCTCATTAATCTTCAAAGCAACTCCTAAGGAAGGTAGGAAGCAATTACCATTATGCTCATTTAACAGATGAGAAAACTGGGCCCTACAGTAAGGTTAAGTGAATTATTAATTATAAAAACAATAACCAAGGGATGCATAGTGTCACTATAAAAGTAATAACTAAAGATATCATGGTATAACCATCATTACTCAGAAGAGGTAAGTGAATTAGTAATTTTTGCTCACCTACACACCCCGACTGTTTGGTTAAATATTTTTCTAAAACGTTTGCCTTAAGACATTGGGAAAGATAAAACCATATCTTGTTATTTATAGTTTTCCACTTATTCTGATTTTACCAATTTAATGATCTTCTAAAATTAATTATGCTGAGGAGATAGTATAGGTTTTGAATCTGAATTGCTAGTGTTTCATTCTTGCAGTTTTTTCGAGAACTTGAGTGATTTTGTTCCTTGAATACTACAAAATCATAAGTAATTTTTGAGTCGAGAGATAGAATATAAAAAGTTGGTAGATTGCATGTGTTTAGTAGATTAAAAAACATATGCTATTCATTAGATTGTTTCTATTTTTAAAATATCTGTAAAGCATAATTTTTGCCTATTGTTTTCATTTAGAGCTATGAATATAGCATATTTAATATACTTATTATTTAGACATTGGCAGAGTAAATGCATGAAATGGCTTCCATAATGTACTTTTCACATTGAAAAAATGTTTTCTGAGGTGAATGTTTGTTTTTCTCTTGCTATATTGATGATAAAGCAATTTGAAGGTTACATTTTACATACGCAGAAAATTAACCTAAAATAGTATTCAAAGCTGAAAAAAATTTTCTAAACAAAAATTTTTTTTATATTGCAGATTTGTTTATTTCCAGGTATTATTCTTTAAGTGGTTTTCATATTTTATCTAGCAAACTTTTTAGTCAAGTATGGTCATCAGTAACAAGTGTTTAATAGTTACTTGTCAGCAAATGGATAGAAATTGGGTTATGCCTTTAAGTGTGCATGTATTTACTATTATGCTGATTATGGTAATTTCTACCACTATCCAGAAGGAGTTATTGACAATATGGTAATTAGAAAAGGTTTTTTTGGTTCTTTAATAAGTACAGAAATGATTTGCTAAATAGCTGATTACATAAGTGCTTCCCTGTTTGTTTAGGTGTTATTAACTAGCCACATACTTTTGTTTCAGGTCATTTTTATTAATTTGGAATTAATTTAAACTTAGTAATGGCATCCCCTTCTCTTTAATAATTTAAGAAAAAAGTTATCAAGTTTCAGTTTTGTATTTCGCGTAAGTGATGGGGCCTCTGTTCCTAGGAAACTAACTTAAAAAATGAAATGTTAACATGATCATAGGTACAACTAGCCTCAAAAATGTATGGATATACTTTTTGAACTTTTGATAGGCTGTACCCTCCCTATGTATTTAACTATTTTTCCAGAAAAGTTAGGGATACTGACTATTTTATCAGAATCGTCCGTTTTAAAACTGTTTTAACTTATGGGGGCAATGTTTTTTTTTTTTTTTTTTTTTCTTTTGAGTTGGAGTCTCATTCTTGCCACCCTGGCTGGAGTGCAGCAGCATGCTCACTGACTGACACCACAGCCTCCACTTCCTGGACTTAGGTGATCCTTCCGCCTCAGCCTTCCAAGTAGCTGGAACTACAGATGCACACCAACACGTCTGGCTAGTTTTTGTGATTTATTGTAGAGACGAGGTCTCACCAAGTTGCCCAGGCTGATCTCGAACCCATGTGCTCAGGAAATCCTCTCAGCCTCCTAAAGTGCTGGGATTACAAGCTGAGCCACTGTACCTGGTTGGCAATCTTGTAAACTACTAAAATTGTAGGAAATGTGACTGTACTACAACCTGTATGGTTGGATAGCATAATATGTGTGTCTTATGGAAATACAATCTTGTTCATGAAAGGGAATCATATTACTCTGAAAAAGTAAAAAAATCATGACTTTTACATTTGTTTTACTTTCTCTAAGGGATAAAATCATTATTGTGACCAATTTGGTTATGTTATTCACTAAGTTTTAAACATCTTTAACATAGTTGTTTGTGAGTAAGTACTAGAAATTTCTTGTACAGCATGGTGACCATAGTTAATAATAATGAATACTTAAAATGTACTAAGTGAATATTCAGTGTTATACTAACACACACACACACACATACACACAACTATGTCAAGTGATAGGCATGTTAAATAGGTTGATTGTGGAAAATACTAGACATGGTATACTTATATAAAAAACATACCGAGCCGGGCTCGGTGGCTCAGCCTGTAATCCCGCGGCTTTGGGAGGCTGAGGTGAGTGGATTGCCTGACCCCGCGGGTTCGAGACCCGCCTGGGCAGCGAGACCTCATCTCTACAATAAATAAAAAAAATCAGCTGGGTGTGGTAGCGCGTGCCTGTAATTCCGGCCACTTGGAAGGCGGAGGCGGAAGGATTGCTGGAGCCCAGCAGGTCGAGGCTGCGGTGGCCGGGAGCGGCCACTGCACTCCAGTCTGGGCGACAGAGTGAGACTCCAACTCAAACAAACAAACAAAAAACAACAAAAAAAACATACCATTTACTTGCTATACACCTTAAATATACACAATTTCTTGTCAATCATAATTCAATAAAGATGGAATTAAATGAATAAATAAATAATAAAATATCCATTTGTTTAAGTCAGTAGTTCTCAACTTGACTGTATATTAGAACATTAAAATCTCTTGGGAAGCTTTTAGAGAATACTGAAGTCTAAGCTGCTTGCCAGGCCAATTAATTCAGAATGTCTTAAACTAGATCCAAAAACCTGTAAACTTTTAAAACACCTGCCCAGGTGATATAATTTTGCAGAAAGAGTTAATTTAATTTACAATACATACAATCCCCTCATTTTTGGCATCAATGGTTAATAATTGATTGTATCTACTTCTATTCCTTTTATATTAGGGTGAGCATTTTTTTCCAAGTCCCACAAAAGATTGAGCTGAGATGTAAAAGAATGATACCTTTTCCAACCACGTTTTTACTTCTATATTATTTGTAAGAAATGTGTATATAATCTTTTTCAACAGATCTGCTGAGAGTAAATAATATGATATGATTACATCTTTATTTCTGACACTATTCTTGGAGGCCTCCAATAGTTAAGCATGAGAAGAAGAAAATTAGAGCATTCTTGTTTCTCAGAGTCGTATGGTGGGGTGAAGTTTGAATTTATGTCTCTAAGTAAAAGTTAAGAAAATGTTTTCTAAAGGATCTAGGGAGTGAATAATCACCTTTTCCTTGTAAACTTTATTGTAAGTTTTTTTGCTGTGGGGTGGAAAGCATAAGAGTCCATATTAGAAGCCGGGCTCGGTGGCTCAGCCTGTAATCCCGTGCCTTTGGGAGGCTGAGGTGAGTGGATTGCCTGAGCCCGCGGGTTCGAGACCCGCCTGGGCAGCGAGACCTCATCTCTACAATAAATCAAAAAATCAGCTGGGTGTGGTAGAGCATGCCTGTAGTTCCAGCTACTCGGAAGGCTGAGGCGGAAGGATCGCCGGAGCCCAGCAGGTCGAGGCTGCGGTGGCCGGGAGTGGCCACTGCACTCCAGTCTGGGCTACAGAGGGAGACTCCAACTCAAAAAAAAAAAAGTCCATATTAGAGTCTTAGAAAGGTTATACATGTGACTTTTGTGTCACCTAATGGGAAGTAGATTAAAAAGAGATAACATTTAGTTAACGTTAAATAAATGGCTGGGCGCAGTGGCTCAAACCTGTAATCTCAGCACTTTGGGAGGCAAGGGAGGCAGAGGCAAGAAGATTGCCTGAGTCCAGGTGTTCGAGACCAGCCTGGGCATCTGGGGGAGACCTCATCTCCACAATAAAGCAAAAAAATTAGCCAGGTGTGGTGGCACATACCTGTAGTTCCAGCTGCTTGGAAGGTTGAGGCAGAAGGATTGCCTGAGCCCAGCAAGTAGAGGCTGTGGTGGCCGTGAGTGTGCCAATGCACTCCAGTCTGGGTGACAGAATGAGACTCCTACTCAAAAAAAAAAAAAAAAGAAAAAAAGAAAAAAAGTGACACTAACTATCCTACTTTATAGGTTTATATTGAGTTCTGAGTGAGAACTTTGAGATTTGGGTTCATGTAATTTTCTTGACTGAAAACTATTTTACTACCCTGTAATATTTGGTGAACTATTTCTGCTTCTTTCTCTGTTGCGAAAAAAATAGTGCTATTTTAACTGGTGAGGATAAATTATTACACAATTCTGATTTGCATATTCCTTTATGTTATTTGAGCATTTCTTGATATCCCTTTGAAGATCTAAACTGAAATAAAATGTCCCTCAAACATGACATACTGCTCTAACTTGGATGATGGAAAGCCTGACTGACTCAGGCTTCCAAGCAAACAGCTGTTCTTGCCAACTTGCTTGCAAGTTAATTGGGGAACAGCTATTGTTATTTAGAATACACAGAGACTTTATTTTTTGTTTGCTTGTTGCACATTTTGAAGTTTATGGATAATCTTTGTTTACCGTTTTGTTCTTTTCTATGTACTTGAATGAATGAAACAAAAATGTTAGTGATTGAATGTTAGTGTCTCTAAGCAGTCAGTTTAGTTAGTGATTAATATTGTTACTGGAGTTTTTGTCAGTTCATGTTGCTGTGCTCTTCATTCTATATCAGGCATCTTTTCTAGAAATCTGAAAGAAATACCTTAGTGAAGCATTTTATATAATTTCTCTAACTCTCTCAAATTATTTTTTGTTTATTAATTGTATTGAAATATTGAATGTGGGAAATGCCTTACTGTTAACATTAAGTGGTAACATTTTGTTTAGCAAAATAAAGTTGGTGTTTTCAAAGTGTTGTTATATTCTTGTTAGTTTCAAATATGACTTGAAATAAATATTTAAAACATGACTATTTTAATTCTTTATTACGCATTTGATTTATCGGTATAGTAAGAGAGTTCGTTTTAGTCAAGGAGGTTGTCTCCCTCCCCCTTTCCTCATCTAACACACAATTTATTGTATGTGAGGCCTGATCCTATGTTTATTACAGGGATTTGCATAAGGCCTACAGGAAACCAACACCATTTTACTATGTTCCCATTGCAGGAAATAAAATGGTGCCTTTGAGTAAAGCTGCTTCATCAGACTCTAGCTCGGCATGCCAAGTTACAGCCATCAATGGTGAAACAGCAGATGTGAAGGCTAGTTGGCATCAAAGCATATGAGTCAAAGACTTTCCTATGGGAAAGAAAGTGCTTCATTACACTTTATCTATAGTGAGAACATTGGTTTTATCAAGCTGTCTGAAAATTAGAATATGATGAGTTTTATTACCCTAGCTCTGCCAGAGTGAATTCAATAGTTAAAAAGAAAGCAATAACACCATTTTGGGAATTATAAGAAGTGATTAGAGTTTTAGTGCATTTAAACTTGGTAGAAGGCAGAAACTTTATCTTAGAAAGTAACTTCTCTAAAATATCTGAGGGACAGAAGATTAATCTCTTTCTAATTGTTACAATTGCAATATGTATTAATATAGCTTTGGACACTTAAATTGAAGAAAGGAGTTATGTTTTTGACTGAAATGTAAAATCTGAGAAACAATGTTTTAATTGCCTTGGAAATTGTGTGCATGAGATTGCAGCCATTCCAGGGTATACTGTGGTTCACTCCCTCCCTTATCCCCTCTCCTTTTCTCTGTGCAAGAACCACTCCTGCTGTTTATCAAGTCAGGATGGCAGCTCAAACACCGTGTCCCACCTCATCAATCTTAGGAGAGAGGGCCCCACAGGGAGTGAGAAAACTTGAAAGTCAGTTAATATAGTGATGTTGAGCTGGCATGTCAAGTGCTGGATAATGGATAATAGTTGTCACTGTAAGAGTTTATAGCCACTGGTTAGGCAACATTTTGAAGGAAATTCAAGAAGGACATATTTTGGACACAAAAAATAGGCTGAGATAAATATTATCCAAAAATACATTGACATTTTAAAAAACTGTAGTGCTTTATACAAAAATAGCTAAAATGAAAATTCCATTTCTTCTATATAAATTGCTGAATAAAAGCATCATTTGGTGTTTTTTAGAACAAATACACAGATTGTCTGATTTGTTAATTTTTTAAGGAAATTATCTTTATTAGCATCATGGCTATGAAATATCTATTGTGGTGGCTGAATTTTTTGGGGGAAAGGGATTGTTCCAACTTTAGAGTATTAGTAAAGGTATATTACTCTTATTTCTTTAGATAGTGCATTAATTGTAAGGTGAATATCCTGAAACTGATTTGATCAAAGATGCAAATCAGAATATCCTTGGCAGTTGTGCTCTTGATTTTTCATGCATTTTGCTGTATTTTTAGGGGGAAGCTATTTTTTAGTTGAAAATGTACTTTAAACTAATTAGCATCTTTGATCAAACCAATTTTCCTTTGTCTTTGTGTTCTCCTACCTCTTTCCCAAAGTAAAAATAGCAGTAATAATACTTCGTTTTTTGTTAAGAGCTACTTGAAGACAGTACACAATAAGTTTTTTCTTTCCTTATAAACCAAAAAAGATTTACTGTCTCTGCTGCTGTTGCTATCTTCAATGTTAGCCTTTTCTTTAAAGACAATATCGTACTGTTTTTCCCCTTGAGAGCAAGCAAGATGTAAAGTCATGCACTCTGCTGGTGCCAGTAACATTACCACTATATCACACATATTCACAAGGAGCAAACATGGTTCATAAATCATCCTTATTTTTTTATACCCTTCCTTTCAACCCCAGATAGATCAGGAAAAAAATAAAAATAAATTTTGTAGCTTGTATATAAGAATTGATAATTGTAAACTGACCATAAATAATTCTTCAAAAATATTGCTTTAAAAATAAAACTAGTTAATGGTAAATGCCTCATTCTTAAAGATGTCCTATTCTGAAACAACTTGAATCTCTCTTTATGTTGTGGTATTATTGACTGTGGCAGTGCCTAGAGCTGTTTAATTGCCAAATGCATGATGGTGAGGACTTTCATTGACCTCCTTTATTCAGAAAAATTCTTCAATAATTTTATAAATAAAGAAATTTCCAGGTGACTCAATGTGGCTGTGTGTGTGTGTGCATGCACATGTACATGAAGGAGTGTGTTATGTAAGAATAAGGCATGCTATCTTAATTGGAGTTAAATTATGCATGATTATATAATTCATTTTCCTATACCCAGTTTCCATATTAAATCTATTTTAGGGAAAGAACAGTTCAGGGTTGGCAATAAATTGCACTTTTACATTTCCTGACAGCATTTGAATTATGCTTATGATGGTTATTAGCCTATTGTATACACCATAGCACTAGTGGAGTTCAGTGAAAAGATTTGATTATCTCTAAAGGTAGGTGTTTCATTTATTAAATATTGTAATTACAGCTAATTAGAAGCTACACAATAAATTAGTTTGCTTTGTAGGTCCCTTGACTGTTTTCAGAACACTATGAGCTTATGCTTCATTTTAATTCATTGCAAAAACAATTAAATAAAGACCAAAGAATAGAATAGCAGCATTAATAATGGATATAATTGATTGTTGAGTCAATGCAATAGTTTAATATAATGATTTAATATATAAACTAGCTTATGTCATGAAATCATACTTCCTTCACTCAACAGGGACTTAGATGATTTCTCTAGGTTTCTGTTTTCTTACAGGTAAATTGGGGGTATAAATATATGTCTTATAGATTGTTCATATAAGCACAAAACATGCAATAAACTCCCAATATGTACTTATTGCTATTCCTATTATAAGGAGTTTAATATTTGAATTGTTAAATTTCTGTACTGGATGAAACCTTTTCCCCTAGTATGAATGTACTTTAGCAAATACAAAAAGTTTACTTATGGTTAAGGCCAATATCTGACACTCAGTTTTACTTTTTAGATTAATAATTTGATTCAGATTGTAGATTAATAAAAAAATACTCTGGAATACTTTCTTAACTATTGAAAAGAGAAAATATATTGATAATTCAGTTCCATCCTACATTATAGACTTTATAATTCTTTAAATAGACTTATTATTTGGAGTAGTTTCAGGGTCACAGCAAAATTGAGCAGAATATTTGGAGATTTCCCACATACTCCCTGCCTCCACTCATTTCCTTCATTATTACCAACATTCTCCACTAGATCAGAATGTTTGTAAAAATTAATGAGCCTACATTGACACATCATTATCACCCAGGATCCATAATTTACATTAGGGTTCACTCTTGGTGTTGTATATTCTATGATTTTGGCCCAATTTATTACTGCTCTCTATAATACCATACTATGCTAAACTGTACCATATGCTATTATAATATAAAACTACTATGTATGATACTATAATGTTGGCTACATGTCACTAAAAATGGTCTTTTAATTCAGGGTCTTTTTATTAGTGTGTAAGATTTGATTTGACAAATAAGTCACACTTAGAATTAGTGCTTAATAAAATTGAAACTCCTTTTTTTATTGTTCTTTTTCTCTGTGAATATTAACATTGTAATTTTAAGCAAGATTAGTTTCTTTTTTATTTTCTGTTTTGATTCAAGGAGTCCATGTGCAGGTTTATTACATAGGAATATTGCATGCTAGTGAGACTTAGGCTTCTATTGAGTCTGTCACCTAGGTACTGGACATGGTACCCAGTGGGTAGTTTTCTTTTTTGTTTTGTTTGTTTCTTGTTTTTTTGAGTCAGAGTCTCACTCTGTTGCCCAGGCTGGAGTGCAGTAGCACACTTGCAATCACAGCAGCATCAATCCACTGGGCTCAGGTGATCCTTCCAAGTAGCTGGAACTACAGGTGTGCGCTACCACACCTGGCTTATTTTTTGATTTATTGTAGAGATGAGGTCTCACCAAATTACCCAGGCTGACCTCAAACACCTGGGCTCAGGTAATCCTTTCACCTCAGCCTGCCAAAGTGATGGGATTATGGGTGTGAGTCACCGCACCCGCTCAGTGGATAGTTTTCAACCCTTAACCTGTCTACTTATTCCTTTTAGGAGTGCCTCAGTGTCTGTTGCTCTCAGTCTTGTGCTCATGTGCATACAGAGTTTAGTTTGCACTTATAAGAAAGCATGTTATTCAGCTTTCTGTTTCTGTGATAATTTGCTCAGGATGATGGTCTCTAGCTGCAACTGTGTTGCTGCAAAGGACATAATTTGTTCTTTTTTTATGGCTGCATAGTATTCCATAATGTATGTGTACCATATTTTCCTTATCCATTCCATTATTGTTGGGCAATTAGATTGGTTCCATGTTTTTACTGTTGATATTGTTGAAGTGCTATGATAAACTTGCCTATGCAAGTGTCTTTTTGTTAGTGATTTCTGTTCCTTTGAGTATATAACCAGAAGTGAAATTGGTGGATTGAGTGCTTAGTCTATTTTTAGTTATTTGAGAAATCACCAAACTGCTTTAAACAGGGATTTAATGAGCTTGTATTCCCACTGACAGTGTAGGAGCATTCCTTCTTTTTCACAACCTAGCCAAAATCTGTTGTTTTTTGATGTTTTACTAAAAGCCATCTTGACTGTTGTAAGATGGTATCTCATTGTGGTTTTGATGTGCATTTCTCTGATGATTAGTGATGCTGAACAATTTTTTAAATGTTTGTTTTCCACTTGTATGTCTTCTTTTGGGAAATGACTTTTCATATTCTTTGCCCACTTTAGAGATTGTTAGTTTTTCTCCCTTTGATTCACTTGTGTTCTTTGTAGATTCTGGATATTAGACCTTTGTCAAATACATAGTTTTCAAATATTTTCTTTTATTGTATAGGTTGTCTGTTAACTAGATTGATGGTTTCTTTTGCTGTGTAGAGGACCTTGAATTTGATCAGGTCCCACTTGTCAATTTTGTCTTTTACACCTTTTACTTTTGAGCAATTGTTTATGAATTCACTGCCTAGGTTAATTTCCAGATAGGTGTTTCCTAAACTTTCTTCTAGCATTTTTAGAGTTTGAAGTCTTATGTTTCTGTTGTTAATCCATCTCGAGTTAATTTTTATATATAATGAGAAGAAGAAGTCCAGGTTCATTCTTCTGAATATATTTCAACAATTTTCCCAGCACTATTTGCTAAATAAGGTGTCCTTTCCCCATAGTTTGTTTTTTTCAGCTTTGTCTAAGTTGAGATGGTTCTGTGCCAGGGGTTTATTTCTGGATTCTCAATTATCTTCCTATATGTGCCTATTTTTGTATCAGTACCATGCTGATTTGGTTATTGTTGCCTTGTAGTAAAGTTTGAAATCTGGTAATGAGATGCCTCCAGCTTTGTTCTTTTTGCTTAAGACTGCTTTGGCAAATTGGGCTCTTTTTTGCTTCCACGTAAATTTTAGCATGGTTTTTTCTAGATCTGTGAAAAATTATGCTGGCAATTTTATAGAGATTGCATTGAATCTGTGAATTATTTTTGATAACATGGACATCTTGACAGTATTTGATTCTTCTGCTCATGAGCATTGATTGTTTTTCCATTTGTGTTGTCTTTGATTTCTTTAGTAGTGTTTTTCAGTTCTCATTGTAGAGGTCTTCTACCTCTTTGGTTAGATGTACTTTGTGGTATTTTATTTATTTAGTTTTGGTTACTTTAAATAAGGTTGTGTTCCTGATTTGATTCTCGCTTGAATTGTGCTTGGTATATAGTAATGCCACTGTTTTCTATATCTAATATATGTGATAAATTATATATATTATAAATGTTGATTTTATATCATAATACTTAAGTTGCTTGTGGGTGCTAGGAGTCTTTTGGTGGACTCTTTAAGGTTCTCTAGATATATAATCATATCATCTAGATATATAATTTAACTTCCTCATCACATATTTGGATGCCTTTCATTACTTTCTCTCACCTGTTGCTCTGGCTAGAACTTCCAGTACAATGCTGAATGAGGTTGGTGAGAGTGGGCATCCTTGTCTTATTCCAGTTCTTAACTGAAATGCTTCCAGCTTCTGCCCATTAAGTATGATGCTAGCTATGGGTTGGACATAGATGTCTTTGGTTATTTTGATGAATGTTCCTTTGATGCCTTGGAGCTTGAGGGTTTTTATCATGAAGGGATGTTTAATTTTATTCAGTGATTATTGAAATAATCATATGGTCTTTATTTTTACTTCTGTTTATGTGGTGAATTATGTTTATTGTATTTAGAACCCAGCCTTGCATCTCAGGAATAAATCCCACCTACTCTTGATGAATACTTTTTTTGATGCATTGCTGGATGCAGTTTGCTAGGACATTGTTGAGAATATTTGCATCTATATACATCAAGGAAATTGGCCTACAGTTTTCTTTTTTAGTTGTGTCCTTGCCATTTTTTGGTATCAAGATGTTGTTGGCTTCGTAGATTTAGTTTGAGAGGAGTTCTTCCTTCTTAATTATTTGAAATAATTGTTGTCGTTTTAGTAACAGCTCTTCCTTGTACATCAGGTAGAATTCAGCTGTGAAGCTATCAGGTTCTGGACTCTTTTGGTGAATAAGTTTTTTATTACTGAATCAATTGGTCTGTTCAGGGTTTCAATTTCTTCTTGTTCCAATATTGGGAGGTGGTATGACTCCAGCAGTTTATCCACTTACTTAGATTTTTCTAATTTGCATGCATACAGATGTTTATAGTAATCTCTAATAATCCTTTTTATTTCTTCTGGGTTAGTTCTGATGTCACCTTTCTGATTTCTGACTGCATTTAATTGGATTTTTCTCTACCCAGTGAAGGCAGGGTCTGTTGATATTATCTTTTCAAAGAAATGAGATCTCAACTTGTTGATCCTTTGTATGTTTGTCTGATTGCTTGTTTTTGGTTTCAAAGATTCTTTTGCATTAAGGAAAGAATGCATATAATTTATAAGGATTACATGATTTTAGGAAACCAAAGGAAAATAATTGCCAAATTTCAGCCTACAAAGATAATTTCTAAAATCTTCTAACAATAACTTTAAATTTTCTTCAAAAATTTGTAAAAAATTATTGTTTTTTTCTCTTATTGCCGTGTTAAAACTTTTAGCCTTAACACAGCTACATAAATTGTATCCTTCGCTGAGCACAGGTAATGGTGCCCTTTTTTTTGAGTTGGAGTCTCACTCTGTCGCCCAGACTGGAGTGCAGTGGCCGCTCCCGGCCCCCGCAGCCTCGACCTGCTGGGCTCCGGCTATCCTTCCGCCTCAGCCTTCCAAGGAACTGGAACTACAGGTGCGTGCTACCACACCCGGCTAATTTTTTGATTTATTGTAGAGATGAGGTCTTGCCAAGTTGCCCAGGCGGGTCTTGAACCCACGGGCTCAGGCAATCCACTCACTTCAGCTTCCCAAAGCGCGGGATTATAGGCTGAGCCACCGAGCCCGGGTAATGGTGCTCTTTTCATGAATATGCTTCAAAGGTTCATTAGAATAGGTTGTAAGAATGCTCTTAACATACTTTCCAAGATAAGATTTTCTAAATTATACCCTAAAACAGACCTTTGCTGTACATTAGGTCTCCAGAACTTATTTCTCTCACAACTGGCACTTTGTATTCTTTAATCAATATTTTCTGTGCCCCCACTCACTCCCAGTCCTTGCTAACTACTCTTTTACTTTCTGATTTTGACTTTTTTAGATTTCACATGTAAGTGAAATCGTGCAACATGTCTTTCTGTGTCTGGCTTATTTTTCTCAATAAAAAATACTTCAGGATCATACATGTCCCACATGACAATTTCCTTCTTGTTGAAGACTGAATAATATTCTACTGTGTGTCTATGTGTCTGTGTGTGTATTTCCACATTTTCTTTATCCATTCATTTATTGACAGGAACTTAGATTATTTTCATATGTTGGTTACTGTGAATAATGCTGCAATCAACCTGTCAGTCTTTCTATTTCTGTGAATAAAAGACACCATTCACGTGCTTGTATTCTGCTTACAAAAGGTTGGTATTTAATGCACTTGAATTAGGATTCAGTTCCTCATCCAAGATGCCCTGGATATATTAGCCCATATTTTGTTCACAGCATGGGACTTCAAATATGTTAGTTCATATTCCTTAAGTATTCCTATACAGATTTTTTTTTCTATCAGCCTTCTTTTTCAAAACTTGGAAATAAAACCCAGCCTGACTCTAACAAATAAATAGAACTAAACAAAGTTAATTAGGAATTTATATTGTCAGAGTGAAAGTAGTGACAGTGTAAGGTGGCCATGACTGAGTTAATGAACCTGGTTTAAAACATCTGTTTTTAGGTTGTACATCATTTTAAGTCTTTGAGAACTCTTTCAGAAAGGATACCCCTAGTTTGATAATAATTGTTATGATGAGAGTTATATTGAAGGAAATGCTGATGATCAGGAAAGAGGGCCCCTCAGAATTTAAGTGAAACATTGAAGCTATTTATGTTTGTGAGAAAAAAAAAAAGAATTTTAAGATAACCAGTAGAAGTCATTTTCAGGAAGGTAAATAAACCAGCATTAGCCAGAAAAATGACGTTCCAAATTTAGAAAGATATCTGCATTTGAAACTGCCTGAGAACTAATTTTTGTGGAGACATAAATCTTGAGATCACTGTATGCGGCCTTTGTTTTAATGATGCTGCTTATGAGTAATATCAAGCCTTCCAGGCTTTACTTTCAGAGTTACTCTCTCTCTGGTGGCCTAGCCATTGCAAGTGGCATTTCCATTTAATTTTACAGTGATGCCATAATGCACATAAAACTGTAGTAATGTAGTAAAACTCATGTAGACAAAAGAAGAAAATTAATTACTTTTGAAAATAAAAATGGTGGTTAAACTTTGCCCATATTATTTTTTCATTGTCAATAGCCAAGCAGTATCTGTCTCATTCATCCTTATTCTCAGTTATGTTTCTTTCTTTCTTTTTTTTTTTTTTTTTTTGAGTTAGAGTCTCACTCTGTCGCCCAGACTGAAGTGCAGTGACAGCTCCCTGCCACCACAGCCTTGATCAGCTGGGCTTCGGCTATCTTTCCCCCTCAGCCTTCCAAAGTAGTTGGAACTACAGGGGCGCGCTACCACGCCCAGCTGATTTTTATTTATTTATTGTAGAAATGAAGTCTCACCAAGTTGCCTGGGTGGGTCTCGAATCCGCAGCTCAGGCAATCCACTTGCCTCGGCCTCCCAAAATGCTGGGATTATAGACTGAGCCACTGAGCCCGGCCACGGCCACGTTTCTTTCTTAATCTCAGACCTAATGTATTGCCACAATTATCTCATGAAAATGAGGTTGTAGTGATTTACTTTTAAAAGCTGTTAGATAAACACTTTAACCTTCTGTCTTTGCACCTTAGTTTGAATTTAGGAACATTTTGAACAGCGTGAAAAGTTGTAGTTAACTATAAAACTTCCTAAATAAATTTTAATATGTCGGACTAAGAAATAAGACTAGATTTTTGTGTTGTTATGACTTCTAATAAAATGTGTGTGACTGTTGAACACATGAAATGCAGCTAGTACAACTAAGGAAAACATTTTGAAATTTTAATTATTTAATTTTAATAAATTTAATTGAAATTTTAAAACTGCCGGGCTCGGTGGCTCATCCTGTAATCCCGCGCCTTTGGGAGGCTGAGGTGAGTGAATTGCCTGAGCCTACACATTCGAGACCCGCCTGGGCAGTGAGACCTCACCTCTACAATAAATCAAAAAACCCGCCAGGTGTGGTAGCGCATGCCTGTAATTCCAGCTACTTGGGAGGGTGAGGCGGAAGGATTGCCGGAGCCCAGCAGGTCGAGGCTGCGGTGGCCGGGAGCGGCCACTGCACTCTTGTCTGGGCGACAGAGTGAGACTCCAACTCAAAAAAAAAAAAAAAAAGAAATTTTAAAACTAAAGCAATGGAAGACATTTTCTTCCTAAACTCAAAATTATATTTCATTTTAAACTTTGAATCATATAAGCTATTGTGTTATAGAGCATGAGATTGGTGCATGAGTCTTTTCTAGTATTACTCATAAACACATTAGGGAATCTAGTCAGTGTCAATAGATTGATTCAGTTCAAATGATTTATTTCCTGTACTACTGTAACACTATAATGTGTTTATTTGAATATTGTATGTACATGGAATACATTTCAGTGATAATTGATGCCGGGTGTTGTGTAGTGCAAAATCCATGGATTCTTTGACTTGTTTCCAAAATGAATATTAGAGCAGCCAGCAAAGTTTTCAAAGAAAGCTTATTAGAGAAAGAAGAGAGAAAATAAAGGGAGACATGCCAGAGCTGGCATGGGCTAGAGAAACAGCACTTTTGCTTTTTATAAGAAATCTGATATACCTTTACAATGATTGATATGCTAAAGAGGGTGGAGCCCAGGTAAACCCCACTCTAGAGACTGATATATCTGGGCTCCTGATGAGAGGAGAGAAGTGAAGGAGTGGTCTTCTTCTGATTACATTGTCTTTTGCAGGAGACCTGCCAGACATTTCCAATTCACAAGTTCCTGAGCTAAAAGATGGTCTTATTATCATTTCTATGGCTTTGGTCAGTTAAGGGGTGGCATTGGGCCTTCCTTCTGCCTTTGACAGGGAACCTGAAAGTTTCTTAGTGATTATTATGCTAACCATGATTTGAAAATTGGGCTGTCCTATTCTTGCATCTGATGGAGTTTGCTTGGATTTACTGAGGGAGTGGGATAGGCTACATCTTGACCTGAAGTAAAATGTAATTTTTTAAATGTCTGAAACCTTCCTAAGCCTGTCTATGGGATATTTATCTATGTTTAACCTGTGCTAGCTATCCTGCTTCAATAACTATGTAAATCATCTCTGATAATTAAAATGTAATACATACTGTTATATTAATCAAAATATAATTAAATTGTTTTTCTAGTTAAAAAGCACATATGAACAAATTTTTAAATGTTAAATTGAAGGTATGCTATTAATGTAGAATAAAGTAGAAATGTAGAAGCTAGTAGTACAACTGGAACAGTAAAGAATGAGTCAGGATAAAGATATGTTATTGATTTCAACATAAATGACCATTACAATTTGTTTCAGCAGAGCAATATTGGAAAAGTTGTTTGTTATATAAAAATTAAAATATGTATATATATATGTATATATATATATATGACCGTTACCAAGATACATTCTCAGTATACAGTGAATTAAATAAATGGCTTTCTCTAATAAAATAATTGAGGAAGTTAGCAAACTAAAATTAGAGTTTAATGGTCAATAAATTTAAAAATGATTTTTGGCAGAGTTTCAGCTTACTCCTTTGAACTATAATACAATGACTTGGATTCTTGAGCAAAGAAAACATATTTTATTGGAAAATGGTAAAATATATTATTTCAATTATAGATATTTTGTTAGAAAATTGTACTGATAAGATTAAAAGGAATTTTTTTTTTTTTTTTTTGAGTTGGAGTCTCACTCTGTCACCCAGACTGCAGTGCAGTGGCCGCTCCCGGCCACCGCAGCCTCGACCTGCTGGGCTCCGGCGATCCTTCCGCCTCAGCCTTCCAAGTAACCGGAATTACAGGCATGAACTACCATGCCCGACTGATTTTTTGATTTATTGTAGAGATGAGGTCTCGCTGCCCAGGCGGGTCTCGAACCCGCGGGCTCAGGCAATCCACTCACCTCAGCCTCCCAAAGGCGTGGGATTACAGGCTGAGCCACCAAGCCTGGCTAAAAGGAATATTTTACAATAAGTAAAAGATCTTTAATTAATCGATCAAACAATTACCGATAGTATACAATCTACTTCTAATAACAGCAAATTTCAGTTGATCCAAAATTTCTAAAATTGCAAATGCCTTTCTAGATTTTGATGAGCTATACAATACAAGAAACTGTCCAGTTAATGCTTTGGGTACTTTTTTTTCTCAAAGAAGTCCCAAATTTAGTAAGAAATGTCAATTGTTGAACTACAAAAAGATCTAGTGGCATAGATATATTTTGGATAGATACCTATTTTTTATGGATATTAAAGTTGAAGGTCAGAATAGACATTTTAGGATGCTTATTATGGTTGATGCTCTAGCTATGTGAGGTAAAGCAACTCATTTATTAGAATTTTTAAAAAGAATGATTTTTTTCTTATGTTTTTATTTTATTGTATGATACTGAAATTATTTGTGATAGTTTTCTGAAGCACATTCATTGACAAGTGTCATGGACAAAAATGTTAATATTATTAGGTCAATATGTGTAAATACCATGATTCATTAGCAGTTTATAGAACTGTTGAAAGAAATAGAAGACGACACAAGTAATGATTTTGTGATTTTTTGCCAAAATGCTCTTTTGTTGAGTCAAGGAAGTTATACAAAGATTTATTGCACTATTAATTCCAACTCAGATTTTCAAGAAATTAAATCAATGATTGCCAGATATTCAATAGTGAAAGACAGACTATGACATATGTTTTATATTTTTTCACTGATCTCACACTGTACAAAAGCAAACTAAACTTAAATCTCCAAAAGAAAAAAAAAACAACTTATTTTCAGTCTAGGTAGGCAGTTATAAATATGTATGTTATAATGGACATTTCATTATATTTTCACATTTTTCTAGTATGAGTAAATACATAAGAGATTTTAATTATTATTAACTATATTATGTCAAACTTGTGGCTGCAAAAACTGCATGTAAAATTAAAAAATACTGTTTTTGGATTGATATATTTAGTGTTATTTTTCAATTCATACAATTTTCCTTTGATTTAAATGTTAATATATCTAAGTTGGTATAAGACTTAGTGAATTACTTTACTTAGAAAGACAAACAAACATAGTCTTTTTGTTTTGTTTTTTTCAGTTGCCATCTCTCTCTGTCACCCAGGCTGGAGTGCAGAGGTATGCTCACAGCCACCCCAGTGTCTACCTGCTGGGGTCTGGCGATCCTTCTGCTTCAACCTTCCAAGTAACTGGAACTACAGGCGCATGCTACCATGCCCAGTTAATTTTTTATTTATCGTAGAGATGAGGTCTCGCTAAGTTGCCTGGACTGGTCTTGAACCCGCGGGCTCAGGCAATCCACTTGCTTCGGCCTCCCAAAGTGCTGGGATTACAGGTTGAGCCACTGAGCCCGGCCAAACATAGGTTTTGATACTAGAATGCTTTTGCTTCTAAGCCAAATCAGTTATTAAATTGTTAAAGACAATTTTATCAACATGATGCTAATATTAAAGGAAAATTGTTTTTAGTACTTAGTTCAGTTATCAGACATTTTTCTAGTGAAACAACTTGGGTATGTGAAACTAGTTTTTCTACTGAATTTTATTTAGATGCAAACATAAAATAGTCACTAATCAGATCAAGCAATATTCAGATCAAGTATATTTAGTGAAAATTTATAGCCGGGCTCCGTGGCTTAGCCTGTAATCCCACGCTTTGGGAGGCTGAGGTGAGTGGATTGCCTGAGCCCGCGAGTTCGAGACCCACCTGGGCAACTTGGTGAGACTCATCTCTACAATAAATCAAAAAATATTAGCCGGGTGTGGTAGTGCACGCCTGTATTTCCAGCTACTTGGAAGGTTGAGGCGGAAGGATCGCCGGAGTCCAGCAGGTCGAGGGCTGCGGTGGCCAGGAGCAGCCACTGCACTCCAGTCTGGGCGACAGAGTGAGACTCCCACTCAAAAAAAAAATAAAAAAGAAAATTTATGGCTGAATTAAGATATGCTAAGTAAAAAATTCACATTGAGTTTTAAGATAAAAATAATGTGAAATATATTACTAATAATATTTATGTCAAGAAACATCTCATAGTCATTTGAATCTAAGTTCAAAAGGGAGTTTTTTGTTGTTGTTGTTCCCAAATCCATCATTCTGTGATTCTTCTCCATCCTCATAGAGTGCACCACTATTGATGCTGTTGCTTATCTCTAACATCCAACCCATAAATAAGTCATTTTGGTTCTACAAAATACAGTACAGTATTCTAAAATCTACTCACCCACTGCTCTCCATATCAATCACCAACACCTTAATCTAAGTTATCAGCAAGCTATGTAGTGAGCTTAAAGTTTACTATTACGTTTTCCGCCATCCATTGTTCCATTTAAACAATTAAGCAGTTAGAAGGATCATAAACAAAGAAATCTACATAACTGCTTCTATAAAATTAACGTTTCTTTTTATTTTATATTTACAATGTGTTTTTTTCCTTAATGGCATCCTAAATTCATTGTTTTCATTTATTTCATTGCCCTTGTGAATAGAACATGAATTTCATGAGAACAAAAACCTAGCCACTAGAACATTCTGTAGAATGTAGAACAGATGGTAAGTTAATATTATTTTTATCATAAAATAATCAGTAAAAGTCGAAAAACTAAGCAAGGATAAAACATTTTAAATATCCTAATTATTATAAAACAATATCCACAAAGAATAATTCTTTTTAATATAATGAATTTGTATAATGTTAAGTGTTTTGAGATTACTAAAGTTAATACATGTTTATAAGAAAAAAATAAAAAAGGAAAGAGGACAACAATGATTGATCAGGATAACATGCACATATCTGAAATTAAGGCAGTGGGCGGGGCTCAGTGGCTCAGCCTGTAATCCCAGCATTTTGGGAGGCTGAGGCCAGCAGATTGCCTGAGTCCGTGGGTTCAAGGCCCACCCGGGCAACTTGGCCAGACCTGTCTATAATAAATCAAAAATTAGTTGGGCATGGTAGTACATGGCTGTAGTTCTGGTTACTTGGAAGGCTGAGGTGGAAGGATCGCTGGAGCCCAGCAGGTCAAGGCTACGGTGGCTGGGAGCGTGCCACTGCACTCCAGTCTGGGCGACAGAGTGAGACTTCAATTAAAAAAAAAAAAAGTAATTAAAAAAACCCTAAATTAGGGCAATGCTATAAATGCAATTATAGAACATTTTCCACTCAAAATAATAGACGTTTTGATTTTTAATTTGTTATTATGAGTAATGCCTAGTGAACAACTTTGCACTTATTTTTTTTCCGAAGAAAGAAAAGTTTATTTAAAAGTAAATGAGAGAGAGAGAAAGAGAAGGGAAAGAGAAGGTTCGCCTCCCCAAGGTGGGGGCGGGGGCCAAAGCCCTGAAGCCTGGCCACAGCCATAGCTCAAAGAGCACATGGCTACACCAGAGTCTAGCAAGGCATTTAACCTGCACTTCTTAAGTACAAAACAACAAGCTATGAAATCACTGAATGAAAGGAGGATGAGGATCTTCTGTTGAGAGGCCAGAACTCAGTCTGAGCTCAAATCCACTGAGCAAAGGACTTGAGATATTTTTAAGAGCTGAGGGTGAATGAAGAGGGGGATTGTAAACCACCTACGTTTGCTAATTGGCCTTGCCCAAGGGAAAGCAAACTTTCTGGTATCTTCATCACAGGAGGTAGTTTTGCAACTTGGAGCAAGGTACCAACTGAAGTTTGATTCCTGTACCCGCCCCCCGCAGAGACCATGAGATAGAGGCACTATCTTTCTAGATAATTTCAGCTCAAAGGAATGACTCCCGGACCCTTGAGAAAGATATTTCTGCCTTATAATACTGGCAAGAAACTTTTTTAAGAGATTTACATTTCAATCGGGCAAAGAAAAAATTTACAACCACAAATTTTCTAAGGCAAATGCTCTAAGAAAAGGAGCTTAGAGTCAGGAAGAAGACTGCTTAAAGTTTAATCACTGAAGAGGGTGAGACTGTCTGGATCATTTGACATAATAACACCCATTAGAAATATTGAAGTAATTTTTAATGTTAATAATATGTAACTGTATTCTTCCCACTCTGTTTTAGTATGAATTATCAACTAGAGAGTATTTATAGTTTTTAACAAAGGAAATGTTATTCTTTTAATTTGAATTTCTGTGATCATTGCAGGCATTAAACATTTTAATATGTTTATTAAATTGTACATTTATTTATGTTTATGCTCTTTTTTTAGATTCTGTATACAAAGTAAGCCCTTTTGTAGTTTTGTTTGTTTGTATACTTGTTTTGATTTTGAAGACTAAAATAGCTTCACAATCTTGTCAACATAACAGTGAATTTTGTTACTGCAAAACTGCTTGCCTTTATAGAAGGATATTATTAAGGCATTATTTTAGGAACTATAACTCAGTGTGTAGTGATATTTGAAAATATACTCTAATTATTTCCAAAATTTTGAGTAAGTGGCTATACAAATAATATTTTAAAATGTAAAGTTTGGAATATCATTATTTTAATTTAGTTTAAAAAATTTTATGCAGTTTGCTTTCCACTAAATTTCTTAACCTATAATCAAAAATTTTTATGAGCCATATATGCACAGAGATTCATGTTAATGAGATTCAGTTCATTAATGATTGTGTTGTAGTAAGGCTGAGAAAATGTGATACAAGAGAAACACTTGCTTATTTAAAGATGTCAGCTTTATTTACTTTTGCTTGGCTTTGTTAACACATGCATATAATTTTGGATAAAAATACACTGGTGTTGAAAGCATGCTTTTTACTATAACATAGGCATTAATTAAACATGACAGGTCGTTACCTGATCCCAAATGTTATTGTTTCAGTACACATGTTCTGAAAGTAATCTTTCATACATTGGTAGGTACATTAAGTATATTTTCCCATAATTCTGAGCACCTGCATCCATCCTTTGCCCTTTGATATTTATCAGACATCCCTGGGAGACTGTTATTGTCAGTAATAGTTATTTTAAAGCTCACTGATTTTATCTGATAAATATTTGGCAGTCTTTATATTAAGAGGTCTTTTGTCAAAATGTAGAAACTATGGAATTTTTGACAAATGTTTAAAGAAATGCTCTCTAAACACAATGTGAATTTACAAAGAAATTTTTGTTTAATTTTTTAGAAAAAAATATTTTTACTTTTAAGTAGAATTTTTAAAAGCAGTTTTAAAATATATTTTAAAATATAATATATTTATATATTTTTTTATATATAGATATTATTTTTAAATACAAAAAACAGACATTAGGAAAACTGAGTTAAGTTTTATGCAGTGATGGTGATAGTGTGAAAGAGTAAAAGTGATGGGTAGTGATCTGTATAAATGCAGAGTACATATATTTATTATGTAATATATATGTATGTATGTATCCCTATATCTTCCAAACAAAAATTATTTGCACAATCTTAGAGATATATATTTCTTAAAAACAGATCTTCTATTTATCATGTAAGTAATGTAAGTTACAAGTAGTTTATAGATCTAAACCAGAGCCAGTGATAATCATTGACACCATTTTAACATGTGGTCAGTTCCTTTTCTATTTATATACTTGATTTAATGTACATGCATGCAAAGTTTTTAGACACAAAATCAAATATCAAAAATTAGTAGAGCAAAACAAAAAATACTATGCATATTTATTAAGCAAAATAAATAAAGAGATAGGAATTTGCTAATCTGAGGCAAACCCAGAGCAAATTTAATTTGCACATGGGAACATTTGTAGAATTGTGAAATGGCACTTACTTGAGTGTTCAACTCTTGTGCAGTTTCCTTCAGTTATCGTGTATCCACTGTTTAAAGTTGTGTTCTGGAAATATAAATCCACTTAAAATAATTATGCATGTTATTAAATTCAAACATATGCATCCATTGATTAATAAAGCCTTAACAATTTGACTTTATCCTGAAAATAAATAGTATATGTACTATCCTGTCTTGAATTTTCTTGTGCCTCTCCATAATGAAAAGAGAGATTGAACCAGCTTTTTTGTTTCTGTTGTATGTGTGTTTTTTTCCATAGGTAACAATGCCTTTCTTTCACCTACATAAGGTTTTTAAATGGAGGCTTATAACTGTTAAACGGTTGGATTTGATTATGGTAGATTCTTTTGATTTAAACATCAGGTTTTTTGTCAGTTCTGTAACTTATTTTCATTTATCTTATGGAAGTTTTTTTATGTCCTAATCATGCTGATTTCTTCTTCACAGAACAGAAATGAGAGTGAGAAATCGGTGAGATTTGACATCAGTTTTATGACCTCTATCTATCGAATAACTTTCTCATTTTTTAACTTCTTTTTTTCCTATTATTCTAGAAAAGAGGTTAAAATTGTTCTTCCTTGCCACTGATTCCATTTTCACAATGTTGTTCTGTCTTTTATCAGCTGCAATATTGATTTTTATTTTATTATATATTTAGTTTTATTTTAAGTCTCTCTAATCTCCATTTCTCTTTTCCATCTCTTGGTTTAAAAGAAAATTCTTGAACTGTTTTCACTTATAGTTTTTTTTTTAACCTGTTTTATTAAGTCATATAGTCTTGCATCACAGTGGGAGTAAAAAATAGATTTATACATTTTTATTCTGTTCCTTACAATAAATCTTTTTCTAAAATCGGTTCTTCCCTTTACATTATCAAGATAATAATCTGCCCATGTTATTTGGCCCCATTTTGATGATTTTAAGTTTATCTCAATCTTCAGTGAGAGGAATTTTATTGAGACTTCTTGTTGACCACAGACCAGGTGAATAAATCTCTCTATCCACTAAAACTCAAAAGCAGGCTTATGTGCAAAGTTTATAGTCCAATCTCAATTCTCAACAGTCAAAGCTTTTTTTTATATGGCTCCTCTGATTTGATATAAAATGTTCTATCTTCATGACTTAACTTTCTGATACTCGTATGGTGGAGTAGCCCTGGTTCTAGGGCTTTTCTTTTCTGTTCCACATTTCACGACAAATGAAGACAACCCTACTACCCCTAATCCACTTTGGCACAGGACACTCTCTTCTTGCCTATTACTTGCCTATTAATTTAAGAGCTACTCAGAGGTAGCTCTTAAATTAACACAGAAGTACTGACAGTAGTGAGACCCAAGAAATATATTCTATCTACTTCAAAAATCAGTATATACAATGGTGAGGGATGACTGTCATGGTTATTGAAAAGAATATAGAAGTGTAAACAATGGAATATCTACCACATTTCAATCTGATAGTATCAGTTTACTTCCAACAACAGAGGTCATTTTTAAATTTTTGATATGGCTCAAGCATTATTGTGGTTAAATATATTCTTTCAGACTCCAGTAAGATGTTGCCTATCAGTGATATTTTTCTATGTTGAGCATTGTCAACTTTTGGTATATCTCATCATACTAATATATTTTTACTCTGATATTAGTAGAGAAATCATTGGTGCAGTTTCCCAAACACCTTTTAAAACTGGAAATTCATAATCTTTATTTGCTTTAAATGTTGCATCTATATATACATTAAACTACCATATAATCTGCAGTAATTATAATCCATAAATTGTGAAGGAATTGTCCTGTGTTTTATTTCCAGTTTTTGGGTTTTTTTTGAGTTGGAATCTCACTCTGTCGCCCAGGCTGGAGTGCAGTGTCACGCTCCTGGGCACCACAGCCTCCACCTGCTGGGCTATGGTGATCCTTCTGCTTCAGCCTTCCAAGTAGCTGGAACTACAGGTGTGTACTACCACACCCAGCTAATTTTTGATTTAGTGTAGAGACAGGTCTCTCCAAGTTGCCCGGGTGGGTCTCGAACCCGTGGGCTCAGGCAGTCTACTTGTCTACACCTCCCAAAATGCTGGGATTACAGACCGAGCCACCGAGCCCAGCCATTTCCAGTTTTCTTTAACATGATTAATATGTTTACGAAACTTGAGACATTTACAATTTAGTACTGTATCAAATCAGATTCAATTCATCTTTCAACTCTCTATTATCGCCTTCTAGATACTGCCAATCTTAAAAACAATTGTGGAAGTAAATGGAATAACTTTTGATGTAATTCATAAGTGGGTTTGAATGGTGGGTCCCATATTTATTTGCTTTGATTAGACATTTTATTTGGAGATAAATATAGATTCACATGCAGTTATAAGAGATAATAGATATATTATGTAGCCTTTACCCGGTTATCCCCCAATGTAACATCATGAAAAGCTATAGTACATTATCATATTAAGATGTTGATATTAGCCGGGCTCAGTGACTCAACCAGTAATCCCATGCCTTGGGAGGTTGAGGTGAGTTAATTGCCTGGGCCCAAGGATTCGAGACCTGCCTGGGCAACTTGTCGAGACCTCATCTCTACAATAAATCAAAAAAATTAGCCGGGCGTGGTAACACGCGCCTGTAGTTCCAGCTACTTGGAAGGCTGAGGCGAAAGTATCACAGGAGTCTAGTCGGTAGAGGCTGCGGTGGCCGGGAGTGTGCCACTGCACTCCAGTCTGGGCGACAAGAGTGAGACTCCAACTCAAAAAAAAAAAAAAGATGTTGATATTGATAGAGGCAAGATGGATGTATATCATTTCTATTATCAAAGTATCTCTCATATTTCTCTTCTATAGCCATACTCTTTTCCCTCTCACTTTCCCTCCCCTAATCTTCACTATTACTAATCTGTTCTTTATTTTAATAATTTTATTATTTCAAGAATATTATATAATGGAATCATCCAGTATGTAGTCTTTTGGGGTTAGCTCTTTTCACTTATCTTGATTCTCTAGAGATTCATCCAGGTTATGATTAAGTCAATAATATGTTTCTTTTTATTGCTGAGTAATTTTGCATGGCATTGAGGTGCTTCGGTTTATTTAACCATTCAATGGTTGAATTACTTTGGGACTTTTTTCTGGTTTTTGGCTATTATGAGCAAAGCGGCTATGAATATCCATACACATGTTTTGTGTGAACACTAGTTTTCTATGTGCTCAAAGTCCAAGAGTGCAGTTGCAGAGTTGTATTATAATAGTAAGTTTTATGTAGTTTGTGTTTTGAATAAAACGTTAAGATATAATTTATATATGATACAATTCACCTGTTTAAAGTATACAATTCAGTTAGTATCTTTAGAACTTCACCATCATTATCACAATAACTTTTAGAACAAAAAGAGAATCCATTAACAATCATTCCTCAGTTTCTTCAAATCTCTACCCTACTAGAAAGACCAAATCAACCACTACTCTGTTTTCTTTCTGTATAGAATTTCCTAGTCTGAATATTTGATATAAAAAGTTTCATACATATGTGCTCATTACTGGATTCATTTATTTAACCTACTGTTTGCAATGTTCATCTATTTTTTAGTATGTTTCAAAATTATATTCCTTTTATTATAAAGTAATATTCTATTATATAAATATACCACATATTATTTTTCCATTTATCAGAGGATGGACATTGGAATTGATTCCACTATTAGGAGGCAATTAATAATAATAATAACATTAATAATATTATAAATATTAATGCACAAGTTTTGAGGTAGACAAATGTTTTCATTTTCTGAGTGGTATATATCTAGAAGTGGAATTGCTGGGTCATATGGTAATTCCATGTTTAACCATTTGATGACTCCCAAACTACTTTTTAAATGTCTACACAATTTTACATCACCTTCGGCAGTGTATGAGGGTTCCAGTTTCTTCACATTCTCACCAGCACCTATTATTATCTGTCTTTATGATGATTATAGCCATCTAAATGTGAGAAAGTGGTATCTCATTGTGGTTTTGACTTGCAATTTTCTCTGATGTTGATTACCTTTATGTGCTCATTGTGAATCTTTTGAGGAATGTTTATTTAGTTTCTTTGAATGATTTTTAAAATTGGGTTATATGTATTTTAATTATTGAATTATGAGTTATTTACATTTTCCACAAAATTTCTCATCATAAATATGATTTCCTTCCCATTCTTGGGTTGTCTTTTTAATTTTTTTATTGTGTTCATTGATATGCAAAGTTATTAATTTTGATGAAATTTAATTAATTTATTTTTTACTTAGTTGTTTGCTTTTGATGTTTTAAGACTACCCCAACACAAGGTCCTAAGAAGTTACTACTATATATTTTTTCAAGGGTTTTATACAATTATCGCTTACATTTAGGTTCATAATTTATTTCAAGTTGCTTTTTCTGTATAGTGTGATGAACAAACACAATTTCATCCCATTGCATGTAGATATCCAAATACCCAGCACAGTTTATTGAAGACTGTTTTTTCTCCAATTAACTGTTTTGGCACTCTAGTCAAAATTTTAAAAAAAGGTTAATATAAATTGAGGGAATGGAGGGGTTTGTTTCTCGATTCTCAATTCTATTCCATTGATTTGTTTGTCTATATTTATCTAAATACCACATATTCTTGATTACTGTAGGTCATTAGTAAATTTTGAAATTAGTAAGCCCATCAGTTTTCTTTTTTCCAACAGTTTTTGGACTATGCCAGGTTCCCTGCATATCAATAAGAATTTTTGGATAACTAGTTAATTTTTGCAAAAAGCTAAGTGAGATATTTATTGTATGCTATTTGGGGTTATTGCTATTTTAACCATATTAGATCTTTTATCTTTAATTTTTAATTATTTTTTATGGTTTATTAAATCTTGTACTTTTTAAAATGTATTGTTCTGTATTTTATTTTTATTCACACTATTGTAAATATAATCATTTGCATTTTCTGTTTTCTCAGTGCTAGTATGTAGAAGCACAGGTGATTTTTGTGTATTGATTTTATGTTTGACAACTTGCCAGAACTCATCTATTAGTTCTAAATGTTTTTAGTAGATCTCTTTGGATGTTCTACATACAGGATCATGTCACTATCAGAGAGAGTGTTTAAGTTCTTCCTTTCCAGTCTGGATGTCTTTTCTTCTTTTTCTTGTCTTCATACCTCTTAGAACATTTTCAGCATCTCAAAGCCTATACTGAAATATTTGTATTGAATATTCAATGACCAAAATCACACACACACACACACACACATATACACAATGACACATACACACACATATATATACACACATATATATTCAGATTTTCTAGTTCTTTGGGAGTCAGTTGGATAGTTTGTGTTTTCTTTTCTAGGAATTTGTTAATTTCATCTTAGTTGTCTGATTTGTTGCCATAGAGCTGTACATATTTTTTTCTTTAATCCTTTGTATTTCTGTTAGAGTGGAGGTAATGTTTTCATTTTCATTTCTGATTTTGGTAATTGGCATCTTTTACCTTTCTCTTTTGGTCATTCTTGCTAAAAGTTTGGAATTTTGATGATCTTTTCAAAGACCCAGCATTTGGTTTTCTTGGTTTTCTTGATTTTTTCTGATATTGTTTTATTAATTTTTTTCCTTCTTAATTTAGTTATAATTTGCTTTTTTAAAAAAACACTGCTTTATGTGGAAGATTAGGTTGCTGATATATGGTCATTCTTTTTTTAATATAAGCATTTACAGCTATAAAGTGAGATATTGACTTCTTCAACTCTTACTGTGAAGTCTTTATTTCTCCTTTTAAATTGTAAGTTTTTGTTTTATATTTTGGGACTATGTTGTCTGGTGCATATTTATTTATAATTATTTTATCTTTATGAAAAATTAACTTAAATGTAGTAAAAATAGCAAAATTGATCTTAATTACTATAAAATTCCTTTTTATCTATAGTAACTATTTTTACCTTTAAAGTCTACTACTAATATTTGCATGGCTTCTACCATTGTCTTGTGGTTGTCATTTGCATGACATCATTTGCCATTCTTTTATTTTATACTTATATGTGTTTATGAACTGAAATTGGATCTTCAGTAGAAAATACACAGTTGGATTTTTAAAAATCCAGTCTGATAAACTCTGTCTTTATATTGGAATGCACAATATATTCAATGTATTAGCATTTAATGTTATTATTGATATAGTTGCATTTACTTTCTACCAATTTACTTTTTGTTTTTCTAATTGCTTCTCTAAAGTTTTTCCAACGTCTAGTTTATCTTCTATTTCTCCTTTACTGCCTTTTCATTACAATAATATTTTCTTTTGTAATATTTTAATTCATTTAATGATATTTTTGCATTTTTTATTTTCTTTGTAGTTGATTTAGGATTTACTATATATGTTTGTCTTTATCAGATCCTATTTAATGTTTATACTTATTTCATTGTAATAAGATACAGAAACATTAATCCTAACTCTACTTTCTCTTCTCCTCTTTGTGCCTTAATTCCTATGCATATTATACCTATGTATGCTACAAACACAACCGTCTATCATCATATATGCCGCAAACTCTATAATACATCATGGAAGTATCAGACTTCATTTAATTGCTTTCCAACAAAATGTTCATTGTTTCAGAACCTTAAACTTGAACTACCCCACATTCTGTTCTAAGTAAAGTTAGTTTTTTTGAAGGAGAGCTTCAGAGTTCTCAAATTCTATTCTCTGCCTCTCTTAGGAAAAATATGAACCACTGCTTTGGAGCTAGGAGGGAGAAGGAGGGAACTGACTGAATCTCAAATACCACAAATTCTTGCAAGTCTTTCTGAAATTTAGAGGTTTTGTGAAAACATATTTTTAAATTCTGTATATCTTTAGAAAATTTTCTAGAGACGTGAAAAACCTGCATAAGTAATATAAACTTTATCTTTTTTTTTTTTTTTTTTTTGAGTTGGAGTCTCATTCTGTCGCCTAGGCTGGAGTGCAGTGGCATGCTCATGGCCAGCCCAGCATCGACCCACTGGGCTTTGGCCATCCTTCCGCCTTAACTTTCTGGAGAGTCGGAACTACAGGCACACGCTAACATGCCCAGCTAAATTTTTTACTTAGTGTAGAGATGAGGACTTGCCAAATTGCCTGGGCTGGTCGCGAACGTGCGGGCTCAGGCAATCCTCTCACCTCAGCCTCCCAAAGCGCTGGGATTACAGGCTTGAGCCACTGCGCCCAGCCGATAATATAAATTTTTATAATTCATAAAATTCTATATACATCACATATATCATATGTTATTGTAGATATATGATAGATATTAAATAATCATAACTGGTAATATTTTCTATATAATTATGTATGAAATATATATAACTATTTTATGTGCATGATTATATACATAATTTTTTAATGTTTCATTGGTGAACAGGTTTATGAAGCTCATCTGGTTCCAGATAGAATTGATTTTTCCTCATGTTTTAAAAGATTCCAGCTGAGTTGTTAGCACCCTGGTTCTAATGGGAAATAAGGGGGAGTGAACATGGGTGTTTACAGTGTGCCTTACTTCTTTTACCTACCTGTGATTAGGAGAGTCTCTCACACAAGAAACTTGTTTATACTGGCAGATGCCCTTGTGTCTCTTGTCTGAACTGTGTTCAGTTTCTGCCTGTCTGACCATTGTTCCAGCTTTAGAATCCTAACCTTGTGTTCTGTCAGGAGTCTCAAGAAAAATCTGGTCTAGAGAAGCTGTTAGTCCTTAGACGGGAGGTACAAATGTAAGACATCACCACTGTAGGAAACAAACTCAAAGATTTTTTTACTTACATATCTTAAACAGGCAAGGTGCAGTGATTTGGGAGGACAGTCTTCTGTCCCCAGGTCACATGAGACAGGAATGTGAATCAGGCATAGAAGGAGAGAAAGCACATAGTAACTAGGAGAGAATTTAAAGGAATAAGTGTGGGTTACTTTACATTTGCTGACAAATGCCTGAAAGATTCTTTTAAAGGAAAAAATAGGAAAACAGAGACCCCCCCCCAGTCTACTAGAAGGGAGCAATGCCTTTAAGTTCTTATCTCTGACCACTGACTTGAGCCATCTGGGCATGGTATAGAACTGGAAACTGAACTGAGAGTGACTAAGTTCTGCTTTTGCAAAAATTAACCTTATATTCAAGATGAATGCTAAGGCAACATAAAATTATAAGAATTCACTAAATCCCACTATTTATTTTTTGATTTTGGGAAACTTGCTTGACTGCTGTGCACCTTAGGTGTTTTCTTCTGTAAAAACTAGATAAGGTAGCAGGTTGATAGTGTTGTACTGCACATTGAATTAGATAAAATTTGTAAAATGCATTTTTGCAATATCTGCCCATACAAGATATCCGATACACGTTCTTTCCTTCAGATGCCTAAACTTGCCACTTGCCTAAACTTATCACTCTCACTATTCCACATGTTTAGCAAGGTTTATCTTCAGTTTTATCTGTCATTCTTCTACCTCATCTCTCAGTTTGATTTTTGGGTTGAGCAATGCTTCTGTGAAATGTTTCTCACATTAGTAAAGAAAGTCTAATGTTTATTTTTGTAATAAATGAAGAAGAATGTAAGAATGTATCTCAGTGGAAACATACTCTCCCCACATGCTATTACATAAAATTATTTTTGATTGGCATGTACTACTTTTGATTTCACAGCATATTTGCTATAACTTGTTAGTGAAAATACATAGTGATAAAATTTGAAGTCTGCATGGGATTGATTAATTCTCTCATTTAAATAAATCTAGGAAAAGTATAAATTATAATTGGAGAAAAATGTGTTCAATAAAATAATCCTGGTCTGTACAAGAGCTTCTAAATAAAAATTGGCATTATAGTTTTCCAAAGGCTACTCATGACAGGCAAGAAATATTCTATTTTTTTGTTTTAAAACTATTACAACGTTCAGTGATTTTGATTTCGTTGTTACCTGCATTAGGTAACATAGAATATAGTATGTAACCAGTACATATTTAGTAATTCAATATGTTTTGTGTATAACTTTGTGTGCCAAATTATCCCTAAAGATAAATGAATCTGTAACATAATCTCTTCATTATAAAACTGTATTCGTTTTCTGCCATCTTTTACCATTATCAGAACAGATATTTTATGTGGCATTTTCTAAATTTGAGTTAATTATCCTCCTGTGGAACAATTTAATTTGTATTTTCTCAAATAGTTTAGTTAAAAGATAAAACAGTTTATTTAGGTGATACAAATATGTTAACATATATTTACTCTATAATGTAATCATTTTAATATGAAAGACATATAATAAAAACCTTAAATAATATTAAAAATAAAGTGCCTGGTTGCCTTAGGGCAGAAGTGGAGTAGAAAATAGAAAAAATATAATGAAAAAGTGATGCCCAAGTAGGTTTTTGAATTGACAGAATAAATAGGGTTTGACAAGTCTTTTTTTTTTTGAGTCGGAGTCTCACTTTGTCATCAAGACTGGAGAGTGTAGTGGCATGCTCATGGCCACCGTAGCCTCCACCTGCTGGGCTCAGGTGATCCTTCTGCTTCAGCCTTCCAAGTTGCTAGAGCTACAGGCATGCCTCATAAAGAGATGAGGTCTAGTTATGTTGCCCAGTCTGGTCTTGAACCCCTGGGCTCAGGCAACCCTCTCGCCTCTGCATGTCAAAGTGCTGAATTTACAGGCATGAGCCACGCACCCAGCTGGGTTTGACAAGTCTTAAGGAGTTCCTGCAAGATGATAAACACACTACTATATTCACTTTATCCTAATTATTTGTTTAGATCTTAACTGCTGTAATAAGATATGTTGAGGACCTAAATGTTCTAGTCATCAGTTTCCTCAGAGCATATAATGTAATCAATGACATATTATGGGTGCTCAAGAAATTGTCAATGCGTAAATGATTCAATGAATGAAGGAATGGGATGAATGATTTATAACTAATACTCAAGTGAGTTATATGAGCAAGTTGAAAAAAGTAAAAGCAGTGGAGAGCTAAATTTAGTATCCAGTCTTTTGAATAAATCTTTTGTTTTGATTTGAATATTTATGAAAGAAAATTTATTGCAGCACTTGATCAATGTTTTAACAGAGGCTTATACTTTGTTTTCTCTTGCCCACCTTTACCACAATGGATGTGACAATTTCTGCCTATATGGGCTCTATTCTCATTTTGCGTTTTAAATATTTTTAAAGAAAGGAATGTGTGATTCTGGACTGAAGAAAGAACATAAATGTAACAAATATCACACTCACAGTGAATATGCATTATCTTGATTAAAAAATAATGCTATAATCAACATATGTACAGGATAAACTATGAGGAAAAAAATCAAGAAAATTAAATAACCTTCCTCTTTTTTTTTTTTTTAAAGCTGTGAGAACGTATATAGTTCTTATAAGGATAACATGACATTCAGGCTGAGTCCTGACAGATAGGCAAGACATGGAAGTTTAGCAATGAGAGAAATGAGACGCTGGTCCCAGAGTGGCGATAGGAGGAGGAAAATAGAATATATATGATCAAAAGTGAGTTGTTTGGTTCAGAATAAGTGTTGTGTTTGGCAAGAATACTGAGAATCACAGATAGATAGGTGACTTAAAGGACTTAAAGGGAGAAGAGTGCTTTTCAAGTTTCTATCCATTAAACCCTTTCTTTAAGAGGTATTGATTGTAAAACTGATAAAAGTAGAGAAGTTTTGGTTAAGGCAAGGGCAAGGGACAAGTTTGAGTGGCCTGTTCCTTCCACACTTGTTCTCAGTTGTGTCTCAAAATTATGGCATGTTATCTTATAAATAAGTCATCAAAACTGAGAACATTTTAGCACATTTCATCATTTATTTATTTATTTTTTGAATTGCAATCTCATTCTGTTGCCCAGACTGGAGTGTAGTGGCATGCTCACAGCAACAGCAGCAGTCTTCCAAGTAGCTGGAACTACAAGTGTGTGCCACCACACCAGGCTAATTTTTTGATTTATTGTAGAGATGAGGTCTCACCAAGTTGCCCAGGCTGCTCTCGAACTCCTGGGCTCAGGTACTTCTCCTACGTCCGCTTCCCAAAGTGCTGGGATTACAGGCATGAACCACCACGCCTATCTGCATTTCATTGTTTCTTTTCTGCTAGGTATTAAAAACCAATGCTAATAAAATTCCCTGTTTACTAGCCTGTACAACTTGCTATGTTAACTCAATTTTTATAGACTGTAAAAATAGAATATAAACTTAAGATTATGCCTGGTAATCAACATTTCAGGATTTTAACTTGGAAATTACTTATGTATTTAGTGATTATCCATTAGTTAACTCAATGTAATATTAATCTAAGTTTTAAGTTGCCTAAAGATCTTAGAAATTTTATTTAAGTTGGCATACTAAAAAAAAATTGTTGATATAAAAGCTGAGATAACTGTGATTCACCATACTTTTAAACATATATTTTATAATATTAAGCACTTTCATAGGCGTAAGTTTAGCTTATTTGATTAGCAACCCAGTATGAGAACTTTCAGAACTTCAGATTAAATAGAATTTTCATGAGGAATCAAGTCTCAATCTTATAAAAATGAAACACACACTTGTGCATTATTTAACACTGGTAATTTATAGTAAGTCTTATAACTGTTTTTCCTCTTTAAATCTTTATTATTAAATAAATCCTGATTTGGATTTTTTAGATAATGCCTTTTGGGAAGCATCCTGTAGTGGTTATCAGAATTCATACATTAAAAAATTCCTTGAAAAATTTTCTAAATATTTGAAAATGTTCAATTATATGAGCAACTACTTTTTTTCTATAAACTAATCAGAACACTGAATTTAAAAGATGCAGATTTTAAAAAATGTAATGTATTTATATCCTCTGGAGGTAGTAGTCAAGACCTTTTCCAATTACAAACATGTAGATACATAGACAAAAACACAACTTAACCCTGCAGTTCTGTCATCTCAGCCAAGGGTCAAAAGTAAGCACAAAAACACAAAAACTTTGTGGTCTGGATATCAAATAAGTGTTTTCATTTCTAGTGGGAATGATGTGTTTTCCCAGATGATTTGCAATCTAGGCAAACAGACAAGTAAACAAACAGTCAAAAGAAGCAAACTAGAATCTTAGTCACTTTTCATCAATAGAGAATAGAAATTCTTCATTCATCTGACAGAGATCACCAAATGGTTGAAGCAGAAAAACAAATCCTCAATCATTGTTGTCAACAATGGTGGATAATTTGCTCATCTGGCAAGATATAAACAATAAAGGTAATAGGAGGGAAAAAAAGAGAACTGAAGAGTCTCAAAAATTAAAGCTCTGTTGACACTTGAGATGCTCTCTGGGAACCAGAGGAACTGGGCCTTCTTTTAAATAGCCCCGGAGGTGCACTGCTCTGGTAACACAATTTATTTAGCTCTATCAGATGCATCTACCAATGCATCTTGGTGGATGATCTACAAAAATCATAAAGTATAACTTCCAGAAAGATGAACTTTGGGAAAAACATGAATCCCTTACAAATATAAACTGAATACTTAATGAATATTATATTCAATTATTAATTATGATTCCAAGGAGAATTTGAAGGACACATACACATTGGTACACACAATCAGGAATGCTGAAATACATTTACTAATAGATGCAACAAGCTTAAAATTCTTTTTATGCAATAAAATGAGAGTTTAGAAATAATCTTTATTACAGGGTGGAAGCAAGTTTTTTCTCTACTGGGGAAAAGAAATTTGCATTGCTTAGAAAATAACAATTTGCTTTAGTATCTGTTTTTTTTACAAAACAACTTTTACAAAATTACTACTGGACGGGTCAATAGAAGATCAGTCAAAGGAGAATATCAGTATGGAATCAGATAATCCCAGAGTGACTACTAGTAATATCCAACACTCTACAATATAAAACAGTCATTTTTATATTTTCAGATCCTCAACTTCAATATATTTCCCACCTACCATTGATCTGGCTGAGAATAAGCCTGCTGGGACATACGTTATGGCTGCTGTATCTTTTTATTTCCCTTTTACTCACACGTACACTCCTTGAACTTGGTAAAATAAAAGCATACTCTTTTACATCTGTCACAGATTTTTGTTCCTTGAGGCAAAAAATAATAATCTCTATGGCATAAACAAAAAATTAATTAGAAATGTTGATGTTTGAGAAGTCTTCCTACTGAAGGCACTATAACTTACCCCTTATCCCCATGAGAGATGCATTTCCAATAGAAATGTAGCCACAATTTATTTTTAAAAATTAGTATAACTGTTCTGTTGTGAACTAAGAGTAGTTTTAACTGTAATTAAATGCAGAAGGGTATTTTAAACCGAAAGGACTCATAAAACATAATTTTAAGCAATATTTAATGCTATATTATTGTTTTGATTTAAGCAATGCAAATTTATTTTATTCTGAAGATGATTTAATAAAAGAATCTCAAGCATAAAATATATTTTCTTGAGAATAAATCTTACATCAGATATGAAATAGCAATATGATTTTTAAAAGAAATGGAACTATGTAAAATTTCTAACTATTGAAAAAGAGAGTTTTTAAAATGCAAGATTGTGAATGTCAAACAGCCATTAATATTCCACACAGAATACATTTAAAGAGAGATGTAACACTCTTCTTTAAAAATATGAATAATTATTATATGCTAGAAATTTTATTTATGCAATTTTTAATTCAATGATAAGAATTTAGGTTTTTATACTTTCAAAATATTTGCTCTGTAGCCTGTATTTAAATGTATGCTATTTCTCAAAGGCATATTTTTTATTTTATATGCATTTTTCCCTAAAACCATTACTTACTATTTTTTAAATTTTAAAGATGTGAGGTACAATTCAGGGTTAGTCGCATACTTGGTCATCATACTGGTGAATTTGGGGTTTGGTCCTCACTTTGCCTGGTTTGAGATTGGGTACCCTTATAGATGTTGTGTCCCCCACCCCAGGCAATGTCCTACTACTGCCAATTCCTTTCTTAAACAAGACTGATGAACCCTTAGCCAGACTGACCAAGAAAAAAAGAGAAAAAAACAAAACAAACACAATCAGAAATGCAGATCAAGTCACAACTAACCCTAAACCATACAAAAGATTATCAGAGACTACTATGCAGACCTGCATGGAAATCAATTCAAAAACCTAAATGAAATGGAGGACTTTCTGACATCACACAAACCTCCCAAAGTTGAAACAAGAAGAAATTGAGAACTTACATGGACCAACCCAGGATATTGACTCTGTCATAAGATAACTACTTACAAAAAAAAAAAAAAAGCCCTGGAACAGATAGCTCTCCAGCAGAATTCTACAAAACACATAAGGAGGAGCTGATACCAATCCTATTGAAAGTCTTCCAATCGAGAAAGGCAGAAACCTCCTCAAATCATTTTTTGACACTAACATCATATTGAAATCTGAACCAGGTAAAGATCCAACAAAGAAAAAAAACTACAGGCCTTAACAAGATTTTAACAAATCGGATACAACAACACATCTCAAAACTATTACTTACTATTTTTAAGATACAGACCTATCAAAATATGAACAATGACTTTGAATAGTTCATTTCAACGCATGAAAATGCTAAAGGACAAGGCAAGGAGTAATTTTGAGATAATTGTCAATAATTGAAAACTAGTCACTTCAATGGTATGTAGGATAATTTCCAAGAAGATAATTTAAGTTTTGCTCACTAATGGATTTTTTTTCTTTGTTCATAGGATATTTTTCTGGTGTTAGTGCATAATATTTAATCCAGCACATTAATCTTTGTAGATGCAACTTTAATGAATATACGTATGGGGCATGTGTCTCACTCAGATAAGCTCAAATACATACACATTAGAGTAATGGTAAATAGCAACATAAAGCATTTGGCCAGCAATTACTTGTTTCTAAATAGGATATAAATAGTATGAAAGAAATTGGAATTATAGCAATGCTTCAAGGCTAAGACCACCTTCTTAACTCTGTTTTTCACTATCTTCAGTTTATTATCTGACTCAGAGAGTTCGCCTAAACACTTGATTGTTAGCCTTGTCTCTTTCCTCCTAGAGTGTTCTCAACCTATTCATCTGTCTCATTCAGTCTTATCAGCAGGTTCTCTGGAAAGCCTTTTTAGATCAATCCCTCTTTAAAAACTTGCCTATTTTTGGACCTATCACATTTTATGCTCTTTACATTTGGTCTTTGAAACCTTGTGCCTAGAGCATTTTCTTAATAGATATTTGTTGAATAAATAAATGAGACAGTTAGTCAAATCAAATAAAATGGACCCGATTTTTTCTAGGAATTTTGGAAAGAAATATGGTCATCTCAAGTAGTTTTAATATTTGAGTTTAAGTTGAAATATGTAATTTTGCAGAAATGAAGACATATCCAAATACCACAAATGGTAATCACTGTCAATTATTCCTATACTTTTATATAAAGAATAGTCTTTAATTCCCCACTGAAGACCAAGTAAGGTTGCAGGAGTTCAGCATATTTTAGTTTGATGGTGGCTATAAGGAAGGCAGAAGATCTTCAAACACTCCGAAGTGTTCATCAGTGCAGTTCATCAATACAAATTCTGTTTGATATGTCTACTTCCAAGTTTCACAAATAATTATTTTGAATTTTGAAAATTTTTCAGAAATTGGGGCATATTTGTAGATCAAATTAATCAGAAAGCCAATGAAATAGATTTGCAGCTATAAACTTTCTTATTCAACATATATTTTGTTAGCTAAAACGTTGTTTTTTATTTTTTAATTTTACAAAAAGAATGTTAATGAAATTCAGTTAATTTGAAAAAAAGATTTAAACTACCCAATTAGAATTTTTAATTTCTATTTTGATTCAAGGGCCTCTTTGCAGGTTTGCTACATAGGAATATTGCTTGTCAGTGAGGCTTGGACTTCAACTGAGCCCGCCATACTGGTGGTGGACATGGTGTCAAGTGGGTAGTTTTCAGCCCTTTCCTTCTCCCTTTATGAATGCTTCAGTGTCTATTATTCCCTTCCTTGTGCTGATGTGCATACATTGTTTAACTCTTATTTATTTTGTAGAACATAGAGTATTCAGTATTTTGTTTCTGTGATAATTTGTTCAGGGTTATTGTCTACAGTTGCACCCATGTTGCTATCAAGGACATGATTTTGTTATTCTTTTCTCAAGGTTGCATAGTATTTGATGTATATGTACCACATTTTTTCTTATTTAGTCCACCACAGAATGGCACCTATGTTCATTCCATGTTTTTCCTATTGTAGATAGTGCTGCAATAAACATGTGCATGTCGGTGTTTTTTTAAACCTTTATTTTATTATAAAGATGTGGGGTACAAGTCAGGATTAATTAGGTACATAAGTAAAATATGTGCAGTTGAAACTTGGACCTATAACTGGTCCTCACTTCCCATGATTTAGGATCAGGTATCCTTTGTGCTGTTACATGCCCTCCCTTGCTCCCTCTCCTGACATTGTCCTGCGACTGCCATTGCCTCCTTTGTGCTACTGTGATTAATGTTCAGGCCCCACTTATGAACTAAGAATATGTGGCACTTGGTTCTTTGTTTCTGTGTTAGATTGCTTGGAATGATTGTCTCCAATTGCATCCAATTTTCTGAGAAGTCCATGATTTTGTCCTTTTTTATGGCTATATAACCTTCCATCATGTATATATACCACATTTTAAAAATCCAGTCTCCTTTTGATGGGTAGTAATGTTGGTTCTATGCTTTTGCTATATGAATAGTAAGGCAAAAAAATGCATGTGCAGGTGTCTCTTTGTGGAATTATTTGAGTTCCTTTGGGTAGAATCCCAGGAAGGGGAATACTGGATTGTATGTAAGGTCAATTTCTAGTTCCTTTAGCTGTCGTCACTCTATTTTTCATATAGTTTGGGCTATTTTGCACTCTCATCAAAAGTGTAGAAGCATCCCCTTTTCTCCACACCCATGCCTGCATCAGTTGTTTTTGATTTATTAATGATGGCTATCTATACTGGGGTAAGTGGGTATCTCAGTGTGGTTTTGATTTGCATTTCTCTGATGATTACTGAGTCTGAGCACTTTTTTCATGTATCTGTTGGCTGCTCATATGTCTTTCTTAGAGAAGTGTCTATTTGTGTCTTTTGCCTGCTTTTTGATAGGGCTTTTCTTTTGTTTGTTTGTTTTATTTTGTGTGTGTGTGTGTTTTCTTTCGACTTAAGATCCTTGTAGATCCTGGATGTAAGGCCATCGTCAGATACACAATTAGCAAATATTTTTTTTCCCATTCTATGAGTTGTCTTTCCTCGTTCGATGGTTTCTTTTTTGGTGCAAAAGTTTTTCAGTTTGATGAGGTCCCACTTGTCTATCTTATCCTTTATAGCATATGGTATTATGGCACGTATTTTTTGGTAGAGGGATTTGTGCTTCTTGAGTGTATACTCAGAAGTGGGATTGTTGAGTAGAGTGATAAGTCTGTTTTTACTTCTTTGAGAAAATGCCAAAATTGTTTTCAGAGGAATTTAATAGCTTGCATTCACAGCAGCAGTGTAGGAACATTTAGTTTTCTCCTTATCCTTGTCAACAGCTATGGTGTTTTTGACTTTTTAATAAAAGCCATACTGACTGGTATGAGATAGTATCTCATGGTTCTTTTGTTGTTCATATCTCTGATGATTAGCGATGTTGAACATTTTTTATATGTTTGTTGACTTCTTGTATGTCTTCCTTTAAGAAATGTCTGTTCACATCCTTTGCCCGCTCTTTAATGAGGCTATCAGTTTTTCTCTTGTTGATTTGTTTGAGTTCTTTGTAGATTCTGGATATTAGAGCTTTGTTGAATGCATCGTTTTCAAGTATTTTCTCCCATTCTGTAGGTTGTCTATTAAATTGGTTGGTGGAATCTCTTGAGTCTGATTAGGTCCCACTTGTCAATGTTGTCTTTTGCTGATTTCGCTTTAGCTGTCTTGGTTATGAATTCACTGCCTAGACCAATATCCAAAGAGTGTTTACTCTGCTTTCTTCCCTTTTGTTTTTATCTTATATAGCTTTATAGTTATTTTTCTTTACAACAAAAAGTTATAGCCAGGCTCAGTGGCTCAGCCTGTAATCCCGCACCTTTGGGAGGCTGAGGTGAGTGGACTGCCTGAGCCTGCGAGTTCGAGACCCACCTGGGCAACATGGCGAGACCTCATCTCTACAATAAATCAAAAATTAGCTGGGCGTGGTAGCACACGCCTGTAGTTCCAGCTATTTGGAAGGCTGAGGCGAAAGGATCGCCAGAGCCCAGCAGGTCGAGGCTGCGGTGGTCGGGAGCAGCCACTGCACTCCAGTCTAGTCAGTAGAGTGAGACTCCAACTCAAAAAAAAAAGTTATTTCTGCATGAATGTTATATATGTTTATATTCAGAAAAGAAAATAAAAACAAGAAATCTTCCTGTAGCCATTTTATTACAAAACACAAGTCTAACATCTGTAAACATAAGCAGTATTATGTTCACCTATATTCAAGAATAGGCACTTCCTGTGGGAAATTGAGATGGTGTGGAATGCAGAATATATCCTCTACTGGCAACATTCTGTTAGGTGGGCTTATCAAGGTCGATGCATGAAACTAACCATTTTAGGAATATATAAGTGGGTATAAAACAGTTAGTTAACCAATCAAATTGGAAAGCTCAAAGTGGATTTTATTTAAAAATCGGCATTTAAATTAAAAATTGAAACAAAAATAACATTAACTAAATAAAAATTAAGGCTAAATCATAGGGTAAGATTGGGTCAAGAAGAAAGAAAATCTTATATGGGAAGAGTTCAAAGTGGAAAAAATAGTGCTTATTATATTGTGTCTTTGTTTTATATAGCAAGCAAGAAAAAGGAAGGAGTCAAGGATGATGGTTCTATCCAGTGAGTTATAGAATCACAGAGGAAAAGAAGTAGGAAAAAAAATAATTTAAGTTTTGTTTCTGGTAATTTTTGTATGCCTATGAGACCTCCATATCGAGCTGTCTCATAAAAATACATGAATATGGGTTTAGAGAGCTTAGGTTTTATGTTACTAAAATCTGAATATTGAAGATAAATGAAATCACCCAGGAAAATTCAGGGTGAATAAAAAAATGCTTAGACAGTATCCTGTGGCACTTACTAGATCAAAATTTTGAAGAGAAATAATCCAACAAAGAAGAACAAAGAGAGAAAAAGCAGAACCAAAGAGGTAGATAATGTGAAGTGTGTGGTGGCAGAGAACCAAGCAAAGGGTTTGTTCTGAGAAAAATATAATCAACAATGTTACGTGCTTCTGACAGGCCAGTCAAGACAAGGCTCAGGAGGATCCCTTGGACTTTCTAACAGAATCTGTTGCAAAAACCCAATTGGAGAAGGTGTTTTAGAAAAACAGAGCTGAGGAAATAGAAAGAGCATGAGTGGAGATGTAATTGACTAACTGCCAAAGAATGGACAAAAATAGTGGTAAAAATGAAGGTCATGGGAAACAGATGAAGTCAGGTAGTTATTAGTTCACTTAATTGTAAACAATTATCTATCTACATATCTACATCTATTTGAAGTTTTTTGAGGGGGAGTTAAATGACAAAAGAGCAAGTAGAAAAGAGATTGAAAATATAAATACAGGAATAATTAGCATAATAACTCCCCAAAATTGAAGATTTTTATATACAGAACAGAAATTATCTCTCTTTGGATACTGAATAGGATTAGAGGGACTTTTCATTCTATCGGAAGAAAAGGAGAAGGAAGTTAAGGTGAGGGGAAAGGTAGTGAGAACTGAGATTTCAAGAAAATGAAAATTGTTTAAACATCCATAGTGAAGAATTAGAAGTTAACTGATTACAAATTGGGTGACAGTGAATTTATAGGGCAATTCTGAACACTCACTGGAAATTTGTGATCACTGAAGAAATATATCTTCTGTTATGTGACTTTTTTTTTTTTTGCAGTAGAATTGAGTAGCTTAAATATAGGCATGGAATAAATGGCTGGATTTTTGTAGTTTTTTTAGATGAATGTGGTGAAAGGACAACAAAGCACAGGAATTTAGGCTACTGAAAAAATGAGCAGTTTAAAAATGGTCTGTGGAATCTGGATTTAGAAACATTAAAAAATAGAGACAGCATAAAGTGGAAATTGAAAAAAAAAAAAAAGGTTGGTAGACAGAAATTCCACTGTCCCTAAACCCCCATTCCTTAGGAAGAAAAAGAAAAGAAAAGAAAAAAAAAAAAAAAAAAAAAACTGCAGTGGGATCAACTGAACAGGTAAGAGGATGAAAATCTGTAGTTGTGCAGAGGAATGATTTACCAAAGAGTAAAGGCTGCCATGAAATACTGAAGGAGAGTTTGCGGAAGACTAAGAAGTTAAGCCTTGAACCAGATGCCCCTGGGCATATAAAACTGTCACAGTATCATATCAAAAATTGGAGTGGAAAACACAATGACACAGGTTCCGATGACTTTAAGAAGTAAAGGAGTGGCCAGGCAACAGGCAGTGAATGTAATGAATTGACAGAACAATTTATTAAGCCATATGGTGTAAACTATAATAGGAGATAATTTTTTTTTAACTAGAGGGGGTGTAATAGAAAAGAGGCGGAACGTAGTTTATACCAATTTATTAGTGTTTATATTACATGGGTGAGTTTGATTCCTCTGTGAAGCAGATGCCAAGGTGGAATTAGAGATGCCAAGATGTATTGGGAAATATCTGTGAGGGATAAAGAAGAAAAGGAAGCAGAAGTAGGCAAATTCAGACGTGACATGTACGAAAGGAAATAAGGAAAGAAGGAGGATTGGGCAGGAAGAACTTAAGACTATACAAATATTCTGCAAAAGTCTCAGCCAGGCCACTGGGGAGTCCTCAGGCAAATGTTCCTCATTGGAGAAATCCTACGTCAAGGGGACATGGCCTAGATTTGGCAATCTTACCATACTCAGTCATAGGTTGTAAGTGGTGCATGGGATGTGTGGCTTTGATGTGAAAGCCAGTGTGGTCCCAAGGTTGCAGTAGCTGGGGGCTGTCAGCTAACTCTGCTTCCACAGAGGATTTTCTTGAAGAGAGATCTTAGTGGAAGACGTCTACGACCTGCAAACTTTGTCCTCTCAGCCATTCCACCTCTCACACACAGCCTTTTAAGCCATTCTCACAGCACTTCTTTTCTTTGGTTTGTTTTGCTTTTTTTTTCCCTAGAAATACCCTTGTAGAAAATGACACTAAATAAAGATCCTTGAGAAACTGTCCTGGAGGTGGACTATATGAAAAACATATTTGAAACGGACAAAAGTTATTCTTGTAAGTTAGATGCAGCAGTTCATTTGCTTGCTTGTAGGAGAAACATTTTAATTCCATTCCGGATGTAAAAATCTTAAATAAAATCATGATAATTGCATTCCTGAAGATGAGTGTTTTTTTTCTCCACATATTTTTATTGTCAGAAACTTAGTTCACATGCTTAGCTACCAGGTGGCTTCTTATCTTCATGCAGAGTGTGACTTGGATGTCAGTGTGTTATGGATTAAATTTGATGGGTTAAAATTCTGCATATCACAGGTGTTTCAAGATTAAAGGCAGGGGAGGGGTACCTTCATCAAGGAACTGACAGTTGTTGTATGCACTTGATTATACATTCCCATCTCTAATTATAAGGCGTTTAAGAATAGTATATCCACATCTCTTCCATGTATGATCTGGATCTTTAAAGAGTGGCATTTGTTGTGAGATGACTGAATATGGAAATATACATTGCTATTGAGTTGTTCTGCTCTTGTCTGTCAGGTAGTAACTTCATTGTATTATTTAATTCTGATTGGCAGCTCCTGGGTACTTACATTCATCTTACCTTTTTCTCCTTGAACATTACTTACTTTATGATCATTATATCTTCAATATCTTATGTCATACATTTGAAGCAATTTGTCAGTTTCTGACAGAAAGAAGTTAGAATATAAAAGCAAATTTCCTTTGATTTTTTTCATGACAGAATTTCTGTTACATTTACAACCACATAAATATTATTAACTAGTAGTTGATTTAAACTATGTCAGTGGTGTAAAAATATTACTAATTAATCAGTTCACTTTTATGGAAGGTATATACATAATATTAAAAATAATTTGATAATGATCAATTTTGTATTTATCAGAAAAGCTATATTTATTTACTATTAATTAATAAATAGTAATTATTTTGCAGCATTAGCTGCTCCCTCTAAATCTCTTCTTTCCTCCAGTTTCTTATACTACTTAGTGATAGGAAATAATATTTCTAAAGTTCTGTTTTACTCCTACCCATACATTTATTATTAATCATGAGCCAAAAATCCTATTTTCCTTGGTCAGTTTTGGGTAACTTATTGTCAGTCAGTTATATCTAGTTGCCATGTAAGTACATGTTTACATAGTTAAAAACAAACAGGTACAAGTTAAATTCTCCCAAATTTAATCAGTGTGATAGCAAAAAAGTGTAAGAGACAATTAGAAAGTTTTAGGGTTAAAAGGATTACTGGAAAAATAGGAGTCAGAAGATAGAATGCAGGAAACTGAAGAATCAGCTTCATCAGAAGAGTTATGATTTTTAGTAATGACAATATTTAGGCTATAATCTGATTGCAGGAGACTTTAAAACATGGTGTAATTTAGGGAGAAATAGGAGGAAATATTTTGAAAAGGACAATGTTAGGAAAAGAGAGACGATATACCACCCCAGAGACACAGGGTATTGGAGGGGAGAAAACAAAAACAAAAACAAAAATCCTGCGATCATTGGAAAGAATGGTGGGAGAAGCACCACACTTAGGAAATATCTGTTAAAACTGGAAAGTGGGTAGAATGTTTATAGAAGAGATTGAGCACCGAGGGGCATTTGCTGAATGCCAGAGGGCACCCTGGAAAACTTGTGAGTATTGGGGTATAAGAAGAGGTGGGTAAGAAGGCATGACTCCCTCTACCTCCTTCCTGGTGGAGGTGAGGTTGTCCAGGGTTCACTTTTGATTGCTGTGGAGAAGGATGGGCTTTATACTTTATACAGGGGCTATACCTTGATAAAGTCTTCTGGTGAAGCTGGTTCTTATCATATGCACTCCTTCTTTAGCTTGGTAATAGAGGAATGCTTAAAAGTATAATTTGTTTTTTAAGTTAGACATTCTCTATATGATAAACCCATAAATATTTTGTCTTCTCCTTATTCACTCAGCAAATACTCATCAAGTTGCTACTAAGTGTTCGATGCTGTTGGGAGCACTTAGTCTGTCCTTCTGAAGCCCAGATCATAGTATAGGGAGGAGACAAAGTCAGTTTTCTTATACGCAATGATCAATTAAAGCTGTGGTGATTTCTGTGGGGGAGAAACAATATTTGGCAGGAAAGCATGTAACTGGAGATCTAGATTTGTTTCAGTTGTCAGAGCAACTTCTTTGAAGGAGTGGCATTTAACATTTTTGAAAGGATGCTGTTGAGAGGGTAGAGAAACATGTCAGACAGAAGGAAGTGAACGGATAAGGGACTGAGGTATTCTTTCTACATAATGTCCTATACTTCTCTTATATCCCACACCCTCCCAACACACAGAGCTTCTGAGGTTGTCAAAATAGGGAACACTTTTTGAAATCTTTAAAGAAAATTTGACAAAGTACAAATGATTATTTCCAGTGGCATGAAGGACAAATGTTCACACTTCTACAACTACTTTTCTTGAGTCTGAGAAAAAAAGAAGAGTTCTTTTCGAGGGAAGTAATATCTTGGAGATCCCTAAGGAGAACTGAGTTTGTTAGATTTCTAAAGCAATTTAGAAATTTAATAATTTCTAAAGTAATATAATGTCAGAAGAATTTGAAAAACAGTGGGAGAATATAAGAGAAGTAGTTTGGCTTACTCAAGCCTCTAAAAAACCATTTGCTTTTGTTTTTATGATAGAATTTGTACAGTGAACAATTTTTAAACTATTAGTAAGTCAGTAATATTTACTATTTTCTTATCAAATGCTGTCAAAATATTCACATTGCTTTGGTCAATGCTTTTGAAAGATATGATGTGCATGCTTGCATAATATCAAAATTTCTGTGTTTACCTTATTTGGATTTCTAAGTACCTAATAAGATCTTTCAAGTTTTTGATAGTCTACTCATGTTGTTCTAAAATAATTATAATGCCATGTGGAGTTATGTATAAGATTTGTATTAGTTATAAGAAAACAAACAGAGCATATTGTAAATAAATGAAGACAATTATTTTTTTTAAGTATAAAAGTAAAAGTAGCAAATTAGCTTTTTTTTTAAAGAACATGTAACTTGGATTATTTTTTGGTCAGTCAACTATCTCTATTTTTTCTTGTGACCCTACTATCTCATGCAAAACACTGAGCCACGCTCGCTTCTGCCACCTTGCCTGAAACACATGTGTTCCTTTTTATCACATAAGCTGAATTCAGTCATTTCTGCTCAGACGCAGACCCAAGCAGGTTAGCGGCGTTTTCCCACACACCTGTTCTACTTTATTTTGTTTCCAGTTTATAAATATATATTTATCTTTTCTCAGCCTCATACACTTACAGTTTTCTCATTTTATAACACAATTTTTACCAAGTGAACCTGATGTATTTATTAATTTATGAATTAATCTAAGGAAAATACATGACATAAGACAGGTTAACTCACATTTACATCTTACATACCTGGAAAATAACCAGCTGAGATAATTCATTTGGAGTTACACATATATGGAATTTTAAAAGGTAATAGAGTGCATAACCCACACCATCATTCAGCTGAACAATCAACTGAACATTCTCAATATCAACATATAACAGACACTAACAGTCAGTTTAAATAGGTAAGAGATCCTTGACTTCAGAGGCTTTGCAATCTAGTAAAGATGTCAGCTATGCAGATTTTCTTAGAAGTTACTATAATGATAGTATACTCAAAGCTTTCTAGGAATTCAAGAAAATGGTGGTTAATTCCAAAATGGGAAATCAAGAAAGGAGATGGAAGTACAATTATAGAGTTAATATCTGAGCAAGGTCTTGAAGGAAAGAAAAGTTTTTAAGGGAAGAACAATGGAAAAGAAAGTGTTTTCCTTCTAGATAAAATGGGTAGATCAGAACAAAAGTAGATGAAAGAAAAAAAAAGTATTTGGAGTGGGAAATGAGAAAGTATACTTCACCAGGATAGCATTTTAATTTTCTAAGTTGAGCAGTTGATTGAGAGAAGTACATGATTAGGGAGAATGAGATAAGGAGTTAAAAGTATGAGAACAACTGAATGTATGCATAGATGGTTGAATAGATAGAAGGAAATAAAGAGAATGTGAAAAACCATTTATTGAATTCTTAGTCTCTGCCAGCCATTCTATTTTCACATCTTCTTTTTCAAGACAAGTATGTATAAGGGATACAATGATACTGGAATCTTAGAATTTGTGATGGAGCTAGGAAAATAAATTTATATCAACTTGTCATCAAATTTTAGCAAAGGAAATTGATGGGTGGTCTTTTTTATTTCTATACTTGACAGCTATCTTGAACTTACTTTGTTTTTCTTAGAAGGATAATATTGTAATTCTCATGTCAGTTAGTTATGTTTTTCTCTAATTATTCCATTTCATAAACAGTCTCTTCAGAAATACAATTTTCTAAAAAAAAACTTTGGAATTAAGCAACAACTATGATGTTTGCATATAAGCTCTCTATCATATTTATATTGTAGTTGAGTTGGTCAGTTTTAATGTGGGATGGTAGACAACGATCAGCCACTTAAGAAGCTGAAGAGTAACTTCTGTTATTTAACTTTTGCGAACCATCATTTTAATTTAAAAGGCAGAAAAGAGGAAAGTTTTTCTTGTCCTGAGTAGTGAAGCTTATGAAAGTGAGAAAAGAAAAATAGAATTAAAGACAAAAAAACAACACGTGTCCATTTCAGAATTAACAGCAGCCATCACCTCATTTAGTGTACATGAGAATTCAGAATTTCTTCAGTGTCACAGCTGGGACAAAGGATTCCTGGATTAGACAAAAGTACAGATAACAAACAGCAAAATGCTCCAGAAGATCCATATAGCACCATTTACATAAACTCTCAGGTGCCAGTTTCCTTACAGGTTGAATAGCATCTCGTTAGTGGCATATAAGACCCCAGAGACAACATGGGAACCCAACCAGAGGCCCCTCATTTTATTTCTGCAAAGATAAATTTGCTCCTTTTTATATGTTTCTGGATTTGAAAAATGAAAGTCATTGAAGTTCCCTTTGAGGAGAGGGATGAGCCTAACAGATGAAATCTTTGTATACATTTTTCCTGCTTTTTATCTACTGTAAATCAGTTAATATATTTTAATTATTTCAGTACCTTGTCTTCATTCTCAAAACTGTCAGTTTGAACAATAATGGTCACTTTGGTAACCGGAAGCTTGAACTTTTAATTAATTTAATAGATACAGTAACCTGACAGTTTTAACCTGGAAGATAGTGAACTTGGCAAGTCTAGTCAGCAATCAACCTTGGGGTTAGTTTTCTATTCCTCCCCCTAAATTTTCGACACACCACATTATCGTTGGAAATGAATACTCCAGAGCAAAATGAAGTTAGCTAAAGCAAATGATGGTGGGTTTTACACATTAATTTAAGTGTTTACCTTCCAACCCTGCTGTACCAAACTTGGGTAGAATGTTCTATGTATAGTGCAAGGAGAATATTACCATTATGTCTCTAATGAATGTTTTCTTATTCACATTGGCGAATGTCACCATCTTTTAGGGTAACCACATAAACTATTTAGTGTAATTGTAAACGTAGAATTTCCTTTATTTCATAAACACACTAATAAGTGTCCTGGCAAAATTTAGTACATTTCCATATTATCTCACATATTAAATATATAGTTTCTTGATAAAAATATTTCGTTTGATGGATAGTTACTTGAAATTTTTCTTAAATTTTATGTAAGTTATGTCTAAAACAAATATTTTAATTTTTCTTACCTGAAAGTCTATATATTTTCCTATCAGTCTCAAAGATATGCCATGTTTGAATAAGATTATCCTAGGAATGCATAGTGACCATGTACTTAATAATCTTTTTAAAAAAGGGTTTTTTTTAAAACTTGGGTTTCAAATTCTTAAGATTAATATCCTGGCCTTTATTTTTAGAAAAACAAAGTTGAGAATCATCGTGTTTTGAAAATTTGGAAAATATATTTGTCAGATTGCTAATACCATAGCCATCCTTGCCACTTATTTTGAAAAAAGAAAAAATTTATATATATATATTATATATATTTTATATATATATAATATATATATTTTATATATATATTATATATATATGCAAACTATTTTACAGATACAGCAAAGGCAGGCCTTAAAAAAATGTGTCCTATATATAGTACAGCTACATGATAATAACCCTTAATAAGTTAATTAGATTTAATGTGCTAGTGTCAATAGGTGAAATTACTAAAAATTCTCAAAATGTTGGTTTATTAAGTTATCAATTACCTGATAGATGTTTATGTAATGGGAAAAGAGCAAGACTGGGAAGCCAGAGCTTTGGCCTATGTTGAATTTTAAATAATCTGTGGTTCTAAACTAGAGTGGTTATTATCTTCAGTGGAAGATGATTTAGAAATGTATGAAATGAGTTTTCTTTTTTTCTCCCTTTGGGCTGTCACCAAAACACAAAGGGCCAAGAATTCTTAACCCCCTGACTTGTGTATAGAGCAGTGCCTGGCCAACAAGGAATTGCCCCACCAAAAAAAAATCCATCTTTAATAGCATCACCCTTGACTGGAACACTAGACCTTAAATTTATTTAATTCTCTGTGTATCAGTGAATCTCCAAAATTTCTTCTAGGTCTGAAATACTATTCAGCAGTTACTTAAAAAGACTTCAAAAAACAATTATTCTGGTCTGATCAGATATACTTGTGGCTTATATACATGAATACTTATTACACACATACACACATCTTTAACTTTACTAGCATCTTCTATGTAATAGAAGTTAGTCAGTAAAAGTCTGCTCCAGTACAGAACTAATCCAAGGATAATTAGTTATGCAAGTAAAAAAGTGTCTTTTTATAACTTTTTTTCAGAAAGATGGTACATAAATCAGACTCCACTAAAGAAATCAAGATTCGTTTTGAGCAGTGATTTTAAAATAGTCCCGGACTATTAGGCATGGTAGAATTGAAGCAAATTTGAGACTTGATATTATTCGCTAAAGCATTCTAATTCAGTAATTTAAAAAATCGTAGGCCAAAGGAAACACTTCTATAAACTGTATTTTGTCATTGGGTATTTTTCTGATATGCTCTAGACTAGATGTAGTTACATTGTTAAAAGAAACTGTTCATTTTAGCTAGAACATTAATCCCAATATATTCAGGTCCAATAATATGATGAAGTCCCAACTCCCTTTGCCAATCTAGTGAAGTAACTCCCCATCTTGCTCAGTGAGTGTAGTTTTTTACATCCTTCTTGAGTGTAGAGTATACAGTCTTCCTTGGATTTGGAGGTCTTTTGCCTTCTGATGTATACCTGAACGTTTTTGGACCTTATTCTGAATATGTTGTGTACACACTTTGCTTAGTGAAAAAGAAGTGGTCAGTAAATGAGGCTTATCTCTCTAGGATTATAAATACACATAATACTCTTAGCCCTTAATAACAGAAGTCAGAAGATAGCCATTGGACTGTATAAAATGTGAAGGTATAGTCCAGGATGGCCTTTCAAGAAGATTCTTAGAATAACTGAGGAGAGCACACATTGTAATAGTAGGATGTAGATGAGAAAAGAAAATGGTAATCATGTAGGAAAAAAAAAGCAGTGAAGGGAAAATTAAAAAATAAAGTCCACATGCTTGGAACTTAACATATCAAATTTTGTGTATATGCAATATTTTTGTCTCATTGAATTAAGTCATATATTTCCTTTTTAAAAAGAGAAAATAAAATATAATGTAATATTTCATAAAGCTTATTGCATATTTTGTCCTCATGCTGTTAGAAGAGGGTTTCCATTATAAATTTTATGCCATATGCATTTTATACAATGAGAAACTGCATTTGAATATGAATTTATGCACTTTTATCTCAATGTCTGGTTTTCAATCTTTTGCAGATTAACAATTAAATTGAACTAAATGCACTTGTGATATGATTTAAATGCCATTTGACTCTTTTCAGAGCACTCATAAATATGATAATTTTATATTCTTGGGCTACAATAATAAACCCCCAAAATGAAGACTTATTTTTTATTTCTTCAAGTGACAAAGAAATAGAGAATTTAGAATTATGAATAATGGAGATTTATTCTTAAATTTTCTTTTACTTTTACATTCATTACATTGAGTGTGCTTGAGAGTTAGCATCACACTCAAAAAGAAAAGAGTGATATAGCAATTAGTGAATGCGGTGGTGAGGTTTGATTGGACACTTTATTTGAGCTAGTCACGCAGTACTCCATTTTCATATTTTCTTCTGCATAGTTTGACTTTGGAAACTCTCCTTTTTCATTGCATTAGCATTGATAGTCATAAGTAGGTGAAAGCATTTTAAATGATGTCACAACAAAAGATTCAGATGGTTATTTCCTTTTCTATTAGTCATTGCTGAGCATAAAAAACTCATATTTTCAATTTTTTTTTACTAATCATTTTTTATTATGGTTTTGTGGGGTACAGTTAAGGGTTAGGTGTACAATTACGTTTCATTCAGGCACCCTGTTGATAAGAGGTGTTTCCCCATCCCCAGACAGATATTTGTGACTGTTAATCCCATCCCCCTCCCCCCCCATAGTTTCCCAGTACCGTCAGTCATTTTCTTATAGTATTACATTGGATGTTCAGTTTTGATGTATCAATACTACACTTCCTTGCATGAGCTGAAGAAGCTGTGGAAGAATATTATGTCTAGACCTGATTAGGATATTGCACCAGACCATTAGTAAAGATTCATTCTATTACAATTTGTGCCTGAAACAGTTCCTAGTACTCGTTGGTTGAATAAGTGAATCCTTCAAAAATCCATTACATTGACGAAAAAAATCTTAAAACCTACACTTAGCTTAAGACTATAGTCCATCTATCACTGTATAAGAGGTACATTGTTATTCATTTTATATTAATTTTGGGGAAAATTTTTATATGTATAAGGCTTTAGAGAAAACACAGATGTGGCTACATTTTAGGCTGGTTCTTTAGGATCATAGTAAAGGAAATTCAAATAGTATGCAAACAAAACAAAAACTAAGAGGTAAAAATCTTTTATTAATTTCATAAGTAATTACATGATTATACTTTAGTAATTTCTGTTGCATTTAAATTTTAAGCACATTGCAGATGAATCCTTGATCATATTCACAGTAAGTTTGCTTTGTGTAAAAGTAATGCAATTGTAACTACCTGTTAAATTCTTACTGGGTATATGGTACTTATATAAGACATATAGGATTAATTAAATATATGCTAAGACTATTAATGAATTCCCATTAAATGCCATTAGCTTCCTGTATTATAATTAATTATATGCATGATAATTTTAGTGTGATAAAATATGGAAGTAATTATGTATACAGTTATATTTAATTATATTAATACATTCATACTGATAAATTTGCATAGTGGTAAATTTATAGAATATAGTTTACCATTTTTATTTTTCTAGAATCCAATAATTGTAGATTTGTAACATACATAATATACATATGTAATCAACATAAACTCATTTTCTGTACTTTTTTTTCTGTTTTTTTAGACTTAATCTCTTAATTTGATTTACATTTGTTTTTCTGAGATGGTAGCAAAATTTTCCTTTCTTCTTGAGCTTAGACTCTTCAGTACTCCTATTTATAGATTCCAAGCCCATAACCAGTTACCTTGGAAACTATTTAAAGAGCATCTTCTCTTTACTATTTGTTTTTATCAGATCATAAAACTGCCTTCTTTCTCCTTCATCCAGAGCTTCAAATAATTCAGTTCTGTGGGAGCTGATAAACTCAGGGTTTGTGCCCATATTGGAGCAGTGTGTGTTGTGTGTATGTGTATATATAGCTATGTGTGTTTATGTTTTGTAAATGACTAGTAAAACATCATGATGACCTTTTACATTGCTTCACACAATCAAGAGTTTAGGAGGGCTATCCGTGTACCTAAAAACTGGATTCTGAAATGTCTTCTTGTATAAGTATTCTAACATACACATCTGTAGTATGTAGTATTTCACCAATAAAAGATATATAACATTGTAGTAGCTTATATAAGACAGTCTGATTAAGGTTATTTTTTAATGGTTATCTGCTTTATAAAAGACAGCACAATATGGAGGCAAAGAATATAGGTTCCGAGAATACACTCCCTAAATTTGAATTCTGGTTCAACTAGTTGTTTGACCTTGAACAAGCTACTTAATGCTCTGTGACTTATGCATAAAATGGGGGCAATAAAAAAGTATCTACCTCATAGGTTTATTATCAGTCAATTCTTATAAGTGCCTGGAATTTATGATGAAGCAGGTTATGGGTCTAACCAACTAACTTAAAAAGAATTGATCTTAAACTTTAAGTAAAGACTGGTAATACATAGCTGATGACCTGAAAAGAAATTTTATTTGCATCTAGAAATTCATGCTCTGGGTGTTAAATATAAATAAAATCAAATAGTGAACTGCATAAATACCATAAATTTATAGATTTATTTTTCAGCCTAAGCTTTGAAGTCAAAGCATATTTAATGTATATGTTATATATAAATCAATATTTATATATTATATATACATTAATATATATTTATTTATAACAGTCTCAAGGAGCTTATTATTTTTTGATGTCCTTGCTTATGGTCAGCTTTACAATACTTTGCAGTGATTTTGATATTTTCTTATTTTGACTATGTCAAACACATGTATTAATTAGGTTAGAGTCTTGAGTCTGTCATTTACATTTTGGGTTGAGATGTCTATGCCTAGATAAAGCATTAAATTATTAACTCTTTATACCACTTAGGGCATATTTACTTGATATTATGTCTTTAGGTCAGTTTATTTGAAGTGGTGGAAGCAAATAGATGGTAAATGGAGAAAAATTATTTATAATTTGATACTAGTCATGGTTTTGCCCATATAATAAAATTCGATTACCTTAAGTTCTTATTTTGAAAGAACTCACAATCTTTTATTTACCACTGTGTTACCTTGACAGATGCTTCACCTGAGCCTTAGTTTTTTCCATATGCCATGGAGCTAAAAAATTCAACCTTGCAGGACTCCTTTTACTTTGCAGTAATAAAGCACACTTGAAAGAGGGCTAAGATCCTCATTGATACACAATAAATGTTAGATTATTTATTTCCTTACTGGAAATTATGAAAAATTGTTATTTTGGGACATCTTTATAATAGTAGATTCTAAAAGTACTAATTTACTAAATGAGAATACAGTGGAAAGAAGAATGTAATGCAGTTTTAGATTATGTTTCATGAAGCCGTCTAAGTCATTAAAGGAAATGTGAAATTGAATAAAAAAACAAGGCATCTTCCAAGAATAGTTGCTGTGGAACTATTGCTTTTTTATTTTAGTGTGGATAATACATGGAGTAATTACAACATATTTTGTTATCTGTGGCCCCTGACATGTGAACTTCCTCTTATTTGGAGGAAAGATTCATTGCTGCCACTCTATCAGTATAACGAGTCTTTTTTGAGCATGTACACTTTTTACCAGGTACTGTTGGCCACTTCGCGTGCTTTTTAAAAATATAAGTTTTACAATCAACTTATGATTTGAGCGTTTCTATTACCCACATTTATAAGGTAAGGAAATTAAGGTTAATGCAATTTAAGAGCTTGCACAAAGTCATACAAATATAAGATGTCAGTGCCAAGATTTGAACTCAGAACTTATTTCAGAACCAGCAGTCAAAATTACTACGCACTATATTTCTGTTCATTTTCTAATCCGATTTCCACTTAATATTTTATGTTTTCTGAAAATATCCAATGAATTTGATCATTTGTAAATAACTATATATGTTAAAACCTGAATATATCTGAGGCTAGAAATGAAAATTTAGCACATTGGGAGAACGTGATATGAAAATGTAAGTATGTGCATTATGTCAGAAAACTTCATGGGCAGAAATTCCTTCAAAAGTCTTATTCTAATGTGGTTAAAAGGTAGTTAAGGGGAAAACTGTAAGGCTGCTCCTAGTTTGCAGGTGATGTCTTAATGTCTTATTTTAGAAATCTTTTCATTTTTCTTCTTCAGGCTTAAATTAAGTAAATGAATAGTGAAAAATTACAAATGCACATAAATAAATAATGTCTTCTGGGCCTTTCTTAGTGAAACATCATAAAGAGAAACATTTAAAACCACAGTGTTGCTTCATTTCAATGGCAAATGTGCATACTAAACACCTTATTTTGAGAATATAATAAATAGCTTTTTATAATGAAAGTTTCATGGGAAAGAGTCTATAGATGTAAGATGTACATATTAAAGTATAAATCTCCATTCCATCGACTGCTCTCACTTATTCATGCTAAAACAATATCGACAAAAATAAAAACTGGCATTTTTTCTCTATGTAGAGTTATCCTAGTTACTAATGCTGTTGAGTCTCAGTCACACAATATTAATGTCTCTCTTTGTTGAGTCTTTCCCATATGCCAGGCACTGTGCTAAGTGCCTTATATCTAAAATATCTTATTTTGTTCCTCATTCCCATTTCACAGATGAGAAAATGGAAGCTTGAAGAAGTTTAGTAACTTTTCCAGTGACATACAAGTACTAGTTTGAATTTGGGATTTCTGACTCCAGTGCCCAATCTCTTGTTCCCTATTCTTTTCAACAGTCTGCTGTTCATTTTCTTTTGTTTTGTAAGTAAGAACTATTTAAAAATATGAAACATGAAAGTCAAGAAATCCAGAAAATTTTAGCAAATTCCCTCCAATTACCCATAATGTTCAATTCAGTGCCAAGTCTATTATCTGTGAAATAAAATAAATAAAATATTTTAAAATTCATAATTAGATTTTGGCACTTGGCTTAGTAAGGAAAAAGGTAATATTGTATATCTGATTCCATCATTTCTGGTGACAGTAGTATGCAGACCTGGTTTATAAGTGATTTTTAAACACTCTACACTTTCCTTCTGCTTCTTCAGTAACCATATCAATATGCCTTGGGGGAATAAGAAATGCCAAGATATAACATGTATGACAGAGTTGAACTACTTAATAGTATAGTCTAATTTTCTGAAAACATTTACGCATATGAATGACACCATGTATGTAAGGGGGAAAGAAGATATATGCATAAATATACATTTATTTATAGAAATTATGTTGTATTGAATTTGTGGAAATAATAGAATTTTTTCCAGGGATGGCATTTAGTGTTGAATTGTAGCACAGTATTATTTGTAGTAACGGAAATATTTTTATTATTTGTGGAAGTGTCCTTGTATTTAATAGTGTTAATATTGATGTTAATTAAGGGAGAAATATAAAGGAGCAGATCAGCCAGTTGCAGGAATCAGCTGTAAACAGCTTTTTTACAGAGAGTCAGGATGTTGTTCCCAAGGAAAGACACAGTTACATGACCTCCGATTAATCTCTTTCCTCTCATTTGATTTTTTGAATAAATAGGTGGCTCTATGTTCTCAAAGTAAAAAGGGTGATATATTCTAATATTGCTGTAGCATTTGAAATGGTGTAGATAAAAGCCTATTTAGGAGGGCATAAGATCACCATAAGCCTCTTGTCAGTTTCCCACAAATTCATGCATATCAAAAAGAACTCAAAGAGAAATAACAAAGAGGAGCAATAATGAGCCAGTCAAAGCAAATGCTTAATGCAGCTCCACTTTGGTATTAATCAGACTGTATGTGGGTGAGGGTCAAACTAACTGAGGTCAATAGAGAGGATTTTGGTAAAGGCAAAAAGAAAAACTCAGCTAGTGATTTCAGACAGATTGAAATTTTAAAAGTGAAACATAAAGGTCACAAAATCAGATTCTGTTTGCAGAAGCACAGTGGGCAAGTTTTAATGACTTCTCAGTAGAGCTTTTTAGGAGAAGTGCTTGAGCTTGAACTATCCAGACAAACTAAACTTTTTTTTTAATCAACAGGAAAAAAGATAGGATATTTTAAAGATTAAATAAAATTACAATAGTGGTTTTTAGTGAAGAATTTCACTACTTGGGATGATTAAAGTAGCTTCTTTTAAAAAGAGATTTAAAATGTGAGCTGGTTTTATTTAACATACACAATTTAGATTTGCTTTATATCACAGATGAGCAATATGTGTATATGTGTGCATGTATAATTTAAAAAATGTAAGATAATTTCCATAATTAAATATAGATGCTTTAAATATTTATAAGATTTTAAACATATTTCTGTAAATTGTATCTTCTAAGCTTACTAAATCCCTTTTTGACAAATGCTGAGTGGAAGGGCAGCAATAAAATTCTATTCTCAAACTGGACTCGGTGGCTCAGCCTGTAATCCCACGCCTTTGGGAGGCTGAGGTGAGTGGATTGCCTGAGGCCCGGGGTTTGAGACCCGCCTG